>NC_056735.1:43776478-43828978 GCF_019279795.1 Protopterus annectens
CCCCCAACCCCGGGGGCCCCTTCCTTTAACCTCATGGTCATGAATCCCAATAATGTTCCTATGTGCCATGGTAAAAGATGGCATGAGGCTGCTCACAGCCCACCATATCCCCAGGCATGCTTGATCCCTTCCTGTTATGTAATACACCATCCCCTGTTTTACCTCCCCATCACCATTTCTCTACCCTTAGCTTCATTCCATCCCAAATCTCCCCAGTCCCCATCCTAGTATGTGTACTCTCACCCTCCCCAGTCCCCATCCTAGTATGTCTACTCCAACAAGTTTGTTGTTCTGTGTCTATCTGCCACCACACACTATACTAATCTCCTGCTTCCTCTTCACCCCTCCCCTGTGCCCTTCTCTACAAAAATGGGGTCCAATCCCACCGTAAAACATAACTTTCCTCCCTCTCCATTCTACACAATCCTATAATGTCCTTTTGGTTGATACTGTGCTGCTCTTCCCCTTTCTCCTGCACACCCCCTTCATTCCCTTTTAAACATATGACAGGAGTACATGGTTTTCTAGTGGCAGGCATTATTGTTTCCATTAGTATCTGCTGTATGTCCTCAGAAAACAGGTGCCTAAAAGGTAAGACTACCCTATCATCCAGGCAGTCAGATGAAGTTGTTTGGGGTCAAGATTTATCAAACACCCCAATCTTGGGGGAGCAAATCCAGTCTGAGGAAATTTGTGGTAATTGCTCCTGGCCAATTATAACAGAAGGGGAAAACATTACTGCCATGGCCTGAAGGAAGTCACTACAATGCTCTTTGGGGAATTATTCTGAATCTTCAGAAGTAATTTGAAAATCAGTGGAAAGGGTGGAAAAGCATACAGCTACATTCCTATCCAAGGAAGAGAGTAGGCATCTGTCTTCCAGGCCTTCTTGCATGGAGTCCTGGCACATAATACTGCCAGCTGGTTGTTCAGAGGGAAGGCAAAAATGTCTGAGGAATTTCTCACAGATGGATTAAATCTTGCAAGATCCCCCAATTCAATTTCCATTTACAAGGGTCTGCCTTGGTCATGCTCAGCGTGTCTGCCACACAATTTTGCTCTGATAGAATGTAAGATGCCTGTCGAATGAGACTGTGTTGTAAAGCTATAATCCATGCTAACAAGGCAAGTCTGCATAAGTGATAAAGGGGGAACAAGGTGTTACGTACCACATCACTGCAGTATTATCTCTAACAAGTCAAAGTGGCCCTAGAAACCACAGGTGATTCAAAGAGTTAGCCTTTATGAGAGCAAGTGTTCCTTATATGCTTGTGTTTTGGTCTGTCTTTCTTGTCCCAAAGACACTTTTATCCCCACTAACACTGCTAATCAAGCAAAGTTTGAGGCGTTTCTTGTGACTGTTTTGGAGCGGGAGGGGAGAATAAGGAAAGAATTCTGTAAAATCTTACCATAACCATAGATGTCCTTCTCTTCCACGATGAAGTATTCCAAAAGTACAGTTGTGTACACTTACCATAAATGTACATGTTAGAGTGTATTCACTGTTGCAGTCATTACATTTGGGTAATCCTGCTGGTAGGTTGCCCTCAGCTGGCCTGAATTCCAAAGTCTTGGGTCCTGCGTCGGTTGCTGTCAGTCCTTCACTGAAGTCAGGTCGTCAGGGGTATTAAAGAAGCAGCCGACGCCATTTTCTTCAGTTTTTCTTGCCCCAGATGTCAGGTGCCCCCAAAAAGGGTAGCCAAACATTTACATATATATAAAAATAATCAATAAATGCATCAATGTAAAATTTTACCTTCCTCTATAAGCAAATACACCACATAGGTTGTATAAATCAGAGTAGGAAAGATAAGATCCATAGAAAGAAGGGGATGGCGGGTGGGTAACCTGGACTGCAACAGTGAATACACTCGAACATCTACATTTATGGTAAGTGCACACAACTGTACTATGTTCTTCGTGTTTCACTGTTGTAGTCATTACATTTGGATAGAGCCCAAAGCTAAGGTTGGGAGCCTGGAGCTAGACTGTGTTAGGAGTGGCTATGAGGCCCTGCAGGACTGCCATGGCAAAGCCAGCCCTGGATTTAGAATAGAGTGGCAGATGATAGTGCTTTGTAAAGGTGTGCACTGAACTCCAAGTAGCAGCCTCTAGAATGTCTTTGGTTGGTACTCCCCTGAGAAAGGGTGCTGAAGTGGCTGCAGCTCTGGCTGAATGTGGCCCGATGCCCTTAGGTACTGGCTTGCCATGGTGAAAATAGCAGAAACAAATGCAGTGTCCTATCCACTTTGAAATAGTCTGCTTTGTAATAGCTTTACCTTGAGATCCCGCAGTATATGCCACTAGTAATTGCTCTGTCTTCCTGAAAACCTTGGTTCTATCCAAGTAAAATCTAAGTTGTCTGTGTACGTCCAAGGAATGTAGAATTCTCTCACCCTTGTTCTGTGGTCTTGGGTAAAAAGTTGGCAGATGAATTGTTTGGTTAAGAGCCACACTGGACACCACCTTAGGCATAAAAGTTGGGTTTGTCCTCAGAGAGACTGGATAAAAAAATGATAAAAGGCTCCACAGCCATGAGAGCCTGTAGCTCTGAAACCAGTCTTGCAGAAGTTATTGCAAGGAGCAGAGCTGTTTTCCAAGATAAAAACTTTATGTCTGCAGTAGCGGCTGGCTCAAAAGGAGGCAGGGTGAGTTTTTCCAAGATATAGTTGAGGTCCCATGCGGGTATTGGTCATTGGTAATCTTCTTGGAGGCCTTAAATTTTTGGCTCCTCTGAGGTACTTAACGGTGAGAAAAGATAGGTGGCTCTGTATTGTAATGAGCCGAAATGGCAGAGGCATGAATTTTAATAGATGAAAAGGATAGGCCTTTGTCCAGCATCTCAGTTAAGTATTGCAAAATTTGAGGAATATTTGGTACAGAATTTGTTCCTTGCGCCTGATTCCAAGCACAGAATAACTTCCATTTTCCCACATAAGACTTTCTAGTACTAGGCCTTCTGGCTTCCAAAATGACATCCATCACAGCTTTACTGAGAGGTGCGCTTTGTATGGCTACATTATCCGCCATGCTGCCAGGTTTAAAGCCCTGAGCTGGCTGTCCAGGATCTGATTGTTTTGCTGGGTGGGTATTTGAGGTAAGGTCCAAGCTGGATATTGAGCCAAATTCTTTAGAATTGGATAGCAGTACTGGCAGGGCCAGTCTGAGGCAATCAGTATCATCTTTGGCTTCTCCTATCTGACCTTTAGGAGTACCTTGGGGAGGACAGGAAGTGGAGGAAAAGCATGTAGTGATAGGTTCTTCCAGCTGAAAGAAAGGGCGTCCATTTTCCAAGCTTGTCTGTGAAAAGTCCTTGTGCAGAATCTTTTTAGTTGGTAGTTGTGAGGGGAGGCAAACAGATGTCTGGGCATTCTCATTTCCATGTTAGTGTTGAAAACTTGTGGATCCAGCTGCCACTCGTGGGGATCCATGAGGTTTCTGCTTAGTTCGTCTGCCAGAGTGTTCTCTTTTCCTGGCAGGAATTGTGCCTGCAGATGTACTTGGCAAGTCAAAGCTGTGTCCCATAATATCATGACTAGTCTGCGAAGGGGGTAAGAATGCGTGCCCCCCTGCTTGTTTATATACCACATGACCATGGTGTTGTCTGTCTTTATCTGTAGTTGTCCAGGATGAAATCGGTCCTTGAAGGCTGTGAGGGCATTTTGGACCGCTAGCATCTCCTTTAGATTGATGTGCAAATGCATTTGTTTTGGGGACCATGTGCCCTGAATGCATTTTCCTGCCATGTGGGCCCCCCAGGCATGATCTGATGCATCTGTTGTTAGTGTCTGCTGGGCTGGGGGTAATGTGAATGGCTATCCCTTCTGGTGACAGGCCTTCACCCACCATCAAAACTCCTGTAGCAGGCTGGGGATGAGTGTAATTATTGTTTCCAGGCTGTGGCAATGTTGAGTCCAAACACTTTTTAGGTACCATTGAAGTTTCCTCATATGCAGTCTTGCATATGGAATTAGTAGGATGCAGGATGCCATGAAGCCCAAAGCCTGCAGAATTTTTCTTGCAGATAACTGGGCTTTTGTTGCCAACATTTTGAAATAGGTAGTCAGTTGCCTTTGTTTGGCGTGAGATAAGCCATCTGGAAAGTTGTATTCAAGCTTGCACCCAGGAATATTATCTCTTGAGTGGGTACTAGTTTTGATTTCTTTTCGTTTACTGTGTACCCTAGGCATGTTAAAAGTCTTTTCACAAATGCCAGATGCTCTAGAAGAATGTCCTTGTTCTCTGCTTGAATTAGACAGTCGTCCAAGTAAGGATATATTTGAATTCCTCTTTGTCTGCAGAATGCAATTACTGGTGCCAGGCACTTTGTAAAGACCCTGGGTGCAGTAGATAAGCCAAAGGGCAGTGCAGGGAATTGGTAATGATTTGAGCCAGCCTTGAATCTGAGGTATCGTCCGCATGATTGTCTGATTGGGACATGCAGGTATGCCTCTTTTAGGTCTAAAGTCACTAGCCATGCGTTCTTGCCCAGCTTGGATAGAAGTTGTTGTAAAGTCAACATCTTGAATTTTGGTATATCCAGGAATGTGTTTAGAATAGATGGAGACCAATACTGGACCAAGGTCTTGTCCTTTCTAGGTACCAAGAATAGTAGAGTAAAATCCTTGTCCCTGCTCTTGCTCTGGTACTTGTTGAATGGCCCCCATGTTCATGAAGGATGAGACTTGTTTTTGTGCCTCTGCCCATTGATTTTTTGGCAGACCTGGAAAGCCGTTTGGCTTTGGCAGGGTATGGAAATGGAACTTGCAGAGCTGTGATACTATATTTAGGACACACTTGTCGTGGGTAATAATGTGTCAATTTTGGGTGAAAAGTGCTAACTTTCCCCCTAAGGGTGCTGCCAGGAGATAAGTGCTTGGCGCAGGCAGGGGGAAGTCATTGGGATTGTTTCCTGAATGGTTGTGATTTGTCTTCTCCTGCTTTGGAGGTAGAAGCACTCCATTGCTTTGACCTTTATGAACCTTGTGCCTGGGATGGTTTACTATCACAATGCCGACGTGCACTTGCACAGCTATGAAGTATTCGAACAACAGATGTTCGAATACTTCATAATTCGGCAGGTGATGTGAGCGAACATTACCATTGCGAATGGACTGGGCATTCGCAATTCTAACATTCGCTCATGTGAGGGGGTCGCGGTACAGTGCGGTTAGGGAAATACATCCCTTTCCTCACTGTAGTGCGATCTCGGAGTTGGAATAATAAGGTAGGGGGGGTGGGGGGTGCAGCCCCCTCATTAGGGGTGCAGGGGGCTTGCCCCCCTGCATAACTGTGAGTTTAGGCTAGGTAGGTAGGTAGTTACGGGACGGGTGGGAGTGCTGTGTATTGCCGTAAATGTCGCGAGCGACATTCGACAATACACAGCTGTTTTCGACTTTAGGTTAATTCGGAAATGTTCATTTCCGATGTATAAATTCGAAAATGCAGACACATTTTTTTCTGATTTTCGAATTTATGATAGTAAACCGCCTGGGATCTGCCTCTAGGGAGTCTGGATCTGACCTTTTGAGGTCTGTCTGATACAGGAAAGGAGCAATTCTTTGTAGGCCAGTTGTCTGCTAAACCTAGGTGGCTGTACTTGCAAGAAACCTTTGACAGTTTGCATAGATTTAGCTTTGTCCTCCATTTTCTTTAATACCTCTTCTGCCTTAACACCAAACAAAGAATCATGCTGTAAAGGTGCATCTAATAATTTTGACATGATCAGGCAGATTTTGTTCCTTTAACCAAGCATGCTTTCTGATTACAGAACCCATAACTGCGGCTCTGCAGGAGGCCTCTAAAGAATCAAAACCACATTGCAAAGTATGCTTTCCAACTTGTTCAGCCGCATGCAAGAATTCCTGCATTTCCTTGTTTTCAGCACAGAGTTTAACAGCATTTTCTGTTTAAGCAATGCCATGACATGTTGCTGATATTTGAGCATATGAAACTGACAGTTTAAAGCCCTTATAGCCAAGGTGGCAGAAGTGTAAACCTTTTTTCCCCACCTATCCAAAGCCCTGGAATCCTCATCAGAGGGGGTAGGGTTTCTTGCTGCAGAAGCCTTAACTCCTTTGGGATCCTGTGAAACAGTTTCTGGGTCTGCAGCAGGGTTTTTAAAAAGGAATTTATGAGAGTCAGGAACCCTGTAATATCGGTCAGGCTTAACAGGACCTGGTGGTAAGGAGTCAGGGGTTAGACTAGACTCCGAAATCACATCTACAATGTCTAACACAGGAGGAATGGCTAGTGGCTTGTGTTGAGGTAGTAAAAGGAAATCCCTGAGCCTCTTTTTTGATTCCGAAAAATCGTGGCTCTCCCACTGGAAATGTTCCCGCATGGTATGCAAGGTTTCTCCAAAAGAATTTTCCTCTGGAGGAGAGGCTGAGGGGATAGATTCTTCAGCATCAGAATCCTCATAGGGAGGAAGAGAAAATTCCTGGTCAGAAGAGGAATCAGAAGAAATAGAAACCTGATCTGAGTATTCATTATCAGTCTCTTGCCTAGGCCTTTTATCAGAAGGGGGATGGGAACCCCTGATCAAGGTAATCAAGTTTTCGGCCATTTTGAGCATCTGTTTTTTGGGCATAGAGGCCTGTCCACGTGGCTCTTGAATTTGTTTCTTTGTTTTTGAAGGTGGTTTAGTCTGCCTTGGAAGCTGAAGTCGGTTTAATGTAAATATGTTTTGGTCTGAATACACCCTCAGAAGCCGGTGCCTGCTCAACGGCTCTGGACCCATCTGAAGGGACAGTATCCGAGGCTCCAATACCTCGAGTTTCCAGCGGCATGGCCGACTCCACGTGGGAGTCGGTAGCGGGCTGGAACTCTAAAGTAGCGGGCGTTAGGGGCTGCAAAAGCGCCTTGCTGAGGACCGGCGACTGGCTTAGGAGAAGCGTAGTCGGTTTTGGGCCTTGGTAACTTATCTCTCTCTTTTTCCTTGCGTTTCTTGTTGAACTCCGGTAGTCGGATGGCTATCGGACGACATTTCTGGAGAATTAAACCAGCGTCCAAAATAGTTTAAAGCAAAATCATACAGACGTTTAATAGTGCGTTGGTTAAATCTAGTACAAAACAGACAACCAGAAACATTGTGATCAGGGCCTAGGCAAGGAATACAGTAAGAGTGGAAGTCCTTATGAGGTATTTGCTTTCCACAAGAAATACAATTATTTACTTTCTCTGACATCGGACTGGAGCAAGAAAAAAAAAGTTTCCCCAATGGGGTACTTAGCTTTATTAAAGACTTCAGATCGGAAATTTGAACACGAAAATCTCAGGAGTCGGCCGACCGGCACTTGCAAACTGCTTCTGCTTCAGGCACCGCGCAGCAAGAAAGACTGAAGAAAATGGCATCGGCTGCTTCTTTTATACCCCTGACGACCTGACGTCAGGGAAGGGCTGACAGCAACCAACGCAGGACCCAAGACTTTGGGATTCAGGCCGGCTGAGGGCAACCTGCCAGCAAGATTACCCAAATGTAATGACTGCAACAGTGAAACACTAAGAACAACTCTTGGATTATCCTCTGCTTGCTACTCAAATGTTCGGCCAGTATACAAAAGCTTACAGTCACTGCTAGGCACATGGGACTCTGATGTTGGCCTACGGAGTGTGGGTCATAAAAGTGACATCTGCACGTACCTTTCATAGGTAGGTACTAGGCTATCGGCCCAAGGGCCTACGTAAGCCTAGCCAACAAGGTTCCCTGGCTTACGCCACCCAAGAAAGTTATTTTCCTGTGCCACTGTTGAGCAGAGACACAGAAGTGATCCCCGGGGTGTATTTCCTATTTCCCATCCACTCATCAAGATTTTTCTTGAAGAGTGCTAATGAAGAACTTTGCTTGACATAGATGGGTAGCCTGTTCCAGAGTATGGGAAGTCGCTGGGATAGGAATCTATCCCTCCAGCATGTCCTGTTTATTGTGATGACAAGGTTTAGGTCCCTAGAGCGTGTAGCTCGGAGGGATTGGGATTTCTTTAGGTGTAGCATGTCCAACAGCTCTGGGTTTGACACAGCTTTATATGTTAGGCAGAGATCACCTTGGAGCAGGCGATATGCTACGGAGTAAAGCTGGAGTTTTTTGAGGCGGTCAGTGTAGGGCATTTGTTTGAGTCCAGTAATCCTCTGTGAGGTACTTCTGTGGCCTTTCCAGCTGCTGCAGATGTCTTGTGAGGTACATTCCAAAAGGGGCGTTGTACTCTATAATGGGTCTAATGACTGTCGAGTAGAGGGGAACGATTACCTCTTTTTTCCTGGATGAGAACCCTTTTATGATGAGGTGTGCCACATAGAAGGGCTTCCTGACTACTGCGGCGATGTGACTATCGAAGGAGAGACTACTGTCCACCTTGGTCCCAAGGTCTCTTATCACGCATTCGGTGTTAAGTAGATTGCTGCCTATGTGGTAGCGCATGGGTACAGAGTTTTTACCAAAGGGGATGACACTGCACTTTTTGGCATTGAGCTTGAGCCCATGCCTCTGACACCAGACATCTGTCTCAGAGAGGCCCTTCTGTAGGATGTTCACATCATTTGGGGACTTGACTATGGCTCCTAGTTTGCAGTCATCTGTGAACTTCATTAGCCAGAGGCCTTCTGTGTTAGCCTGTACTTCAGAGAAGTAGATACCAAACCGGAGCGGTCCCAGAACGGAACCCTGTGGTACTCCACTTGTTACTGGTTTGAGGTCAGATTTGGAGTCTGCAACTTTTACAGTGTGGGTTCTGTCAGTGAGCCAGTTGGCAACCCATCTTGTGACGTAGGGATTTATGCCTAGTTTATTGAGTTTAGCTATAACTTCAGAATGGGGGATGGTGTTGAAAGCCTTGGTGAGGTCAAGATAGGCTGTGTGAACCACCTTACCCTCATCTACGGCTTTGGTGACTGCCTCAAAGAAGTCGATCAGGTTCAGGAGGCATGATCTGCCTTTCACAAACCCGAACTGGGTGGGATCCAGAGTCTGGAGGTTACCAATGTCTTTGTTTACGAGTTCCATGATGATACGTTCCATGGCCTTGCAGACCAGGCTCGTCAGGCTAACAGGTCTATAGTTCCCAGGATCAGTGGTGGCTCCCCCTCTGTGGAGAGGGATAACTGTTGCTGTGCACCATTCAGTGGGCACAAAGCCTGATGCGAGGCGAGGCTATTATTGAACATGGTGCTTAAGTTGGGAGCCAGTTCATTCTGAAGTTCGTGTAAAACGCAGTCTGGGATGTTGTCCGGTCCCATGGATGCTGTGTTTTTGGCTTTAGAGAGTGCAGCTTTCACCTGCATAGTTGTGATTACAGGGACTCTGCATTCTTCCTGTATAGATATGGGCCCTTTAGGGGGTGAGGGGGAGGTAAAGTTAGCACTGAACCTATCTGCCAGGATGTTGGCAATATCAGTTGGTTCTGTAATTTTCGTGCCTTTGTGCTGTAACTCAGAGCAGATCTGGGTGTTGCCATTGAGATTCTTGACATAGCTATAGAATGCTTTGTGGTTGTCCTTGGAATTGGTGGCGATTTTATTTTCGTAGCTAGCTTTGGAGGATCTTATAAGGGATCTCAGCTTCTTACTGAGGCTGACCAGGGAACTCCTCCACTCATGGGATTTTACTCTCTTTTGCAACAGTTTCTTCCTTCTGTTGTACAGTTTCTTTATGGCAGGGGACCACCAGATTGGCTTCCTTTTTTTGGAGGATAGCATCTTGGTTCTGTTTGGGATAGCACGATCCATGCACTCATGTAAGTGCTTATAGAGTGCATTTGTGTAGGATTCAGCAGTTGTAACTGTATTGTCCATCTGCATGGGTGTCATGAAGTTCACTACTTCTGTCTTAAGAAGCATGAAGTTGACTTTGGAGAAATTTTTTATTGTGGTTTCCTTAATGGGGGTGGGGGGGATGTGGATATCAAGGGTGATTAGCTTATGGTCGGATCGGACCAATGAGGAGTTGACTTCAGGTGTGGAACACCGGTCACTCATGTTGGTAATGACTAGGTCTAGGATATTGTTGCCCCTGGTGGGGGGTGTGGATAAGTTGATCTAGGGCATTGGAGTTTATGAATTCCAGAAAGCGTTGCGCTAAGGAGTTGGTACATGAGTAGTTTTACCAGTTAATGGTGGGTTAGTTGAAGTCGCCCATTATTAGAGTGTTTGGTTGAACCCTAACATTTTCCAGTACATCAAGAAAAGAGGAGTGGGAATCCTGGGGCATGGTGGGGGATCTGTAGCAAGCTACAATTTGGATTGCAGTTTTGCCAAGAGTTAGTTGCACTTGGATAACCTTGGATGCATTATGCTGAGCAACAATCCTGGAGGTGTGGATATCCTTAATGAATATGGACACACCCCCACCTTTGGTGTTTCGGTCCAGGTTACATGGCCGAAAAGTGTGGTATGAGTTATAGCCTGGTAGTGCAGGGGTGCTCTCTGGAGCCCTGAACCAGGTCTCAGTCACTGCACAGATATTGATGTTCTCCATTTTAAGGAGTGCCTCGAGTGAGTGCATTTTGAAATTTAGACTTCTAGCATTGAGTAGTGTTACCCTCAGTTTTTGCTTGCTTGTTCCTGTTATGGTGGTGAATTTGTTACTTGAACCCTGCCTAAAAAAGGCACTATAGGGGCAGCAAGATCCTTAGCCAGTAACTGGAATCCCAGGGGCGACAGGTGCATGCCATCTGTGGCAAAGCATCGTGGTCTGTTGACCATGTCATCCCAAGCAGACAGATACTGGATCCCCTTACAATGACACCAGAAGCTTAGCCAATTGTTGAAGTCAATCATTTTGTCCTTGTACTGTGGTATCATTCTGGGCGATGGCAGAATGTTACTCAGGGCTAGGGTCATACCTGCCTGGGCTACAAGATCGGAGAGCTCTTCCATGTCTCTTTTCATGTAGTCCAGGGAGGTACGTCTCAGGTCATTCACACCAACATGGACAATGACAGAGTCATATTTGTACTTGTTGTGGAGTGACCTGAGTGCGTGAGTTATGTGGTGGATCCTGGCACCCGACAGGCAGCTGACAGTAACCTTCTCCTTGTTTAGCCTGGTGAGTGGGACATCAGTGTGCCTGACTATAGAGTCACCTATGACTAGTGTGTTGGGAACTGTACTCCCCAGTCAGAACCCATTCTCAGGATAGCTGCACAAGTCTTGTGCCATGCAAGAAGGAACAGTTTAGATGGAAAGAAGTGGGTAAGGAGGGAGGGAATGAATACTGCAACATGGAAGAGGATCTCTATGGTTATGGCTAAGATTTCACACAACTATTCTATGTCCTAGTCTCATGTTGCACTATTCCAAACTCTTGGGTGAGTGCCAAAGTTCAAAGAGAAGAAGGTGGTGGTGGTATGGAACTGCTCTCCACAAAGCTATGAAGGATTGCCCTAGCAAACCCCGCTCTGGATCTGGAGATGTGATCCAACCTCTAGTGTTTAGTTTAGTGAAGGTCTGGACAGATGTCTATGTAGCTGCCTCCAGAATGGATGCAGTGTCCAGTCCTTTGAAGAAGGCCCGTGATGAAGCCATGGCTCCAGTGGAGTGGGCCTTAATTTTAGACTCGAGTTGTTTCCCATGGAATGTGTAGTAAAAGGAAATAGCCTTGGAAATGGTCCATTTTGTCACCGCCTTTCCCAGAGCTCTGGGGTGAAAGGAGACATAGTTACTACGATTTCCTAATGGCCTAAGTCTGGCATGGTAAAATCTTAGTAGTCTGTGAACATCAAGGGAATGTACGACTCTCACTGTCATTTTAGGGGTGAGGAAAAAAGGTGGGCAGGTGGATACCCTGGTTTAAAGATAGCTCGTTGACCACCTCGGGCATAAAGGAGGGGTTGGTCCTCAGGGCCACTGTCCTTGTGGAGAATGAGGAAGGGAGTAATTACCATGAGGGCCTGGAGCTCTGACATTCTTCTGATGAGGTCAGGGCCACGAGGAATACAGTTTTCCAGGTACAATGTTTCAGAGATGCCTTAGAAGCTGGTTCAAAGGGGGCAATAGTGAGATTCTCTAAAACATAACTTAGATCCCACGGAGATGGAACCAGCCTCCTGGGTGGCCCGAGGTGTAGTACTCACTTAAAGAATAACTTTGGAGGGAGATGGTGAACTAAGGGGGGATCAAGAGGCAGAAAAACCGAAATAGCAACAAGGTGTGCTTTAACAGAGGAATATGCCAACCATGCCTGCAAGAGTTCACAAAGATAGGTCCCCTTAGTGCTGTCCTCACTTTGAAATGTGTCTAGCTGTCTTTGTAGACACCGCATAGGTTTCCTGCCTCCTGCAGGACTGTTAGCAAGTCCTCAGTGTAAAGGTGCCTAGAAGCAATCAAAATTCTATCACCCACAGGGTTAGATTCAGAGAGTCTAGATGGGGATGGATTAGGGATCCCTTGTCCTGTGTGAGAAGATCAACTCTGAGGTATCTTGTGATGATTGCCCCTGGCTAAATGCAGAATAAGGTGAAACTACAGCTGTCTTTGCCAAAAGGGAGTCACCAGCAAGATTTCCGGTTTATCCTGCTGGATCTTCTGCAGGACCTTCTGAAGTAATGGGGGGACTGCATATAGAAACATTCCCTTCCACGAAACTGAAAAGGCATCTGTTGCTCTTGCTAAAGGACTGGGTAAGCCTGGTACAAAAGTGGCAGCTGTCTGTTCAGAGGGGAAGCAGACTGATCTTTTTGTGGTGTACCCCACCTGTGGACAATGTCCAGAAACACATCCCTGTGAAGCATCCATTCATGGGATTGTGACCTGCTCAAGGTGTCTGTCTGAATGTTCTGAGATGAAGGGATATAAACTGCCTGCAGGGAGACTCCATGTTGGGCTGCCAGGTCCCAGGCTTGGAGAGCAAGTCTGCAAAGCAAATAGGATTTGTTTCCGTCATGTTTGTTCACATACCATAGAACTGTACTGTTGTCTGTGAACAATTTCAATGGACCTTGTTTTAGGGCATGAAGGAAGGCTGTCACGGCAAATAGGACAGCTCTCATTTCCCTGATGTTGATGTGTTCCCACCTGAAGTTGTGTGACCAGGTACCTTACACTTTCAGGCTGCCCAAAGTAGCCCCGCAGACCAGATCCGAGGCATCTATGTACATTTCCTGGACTGGGGCAAGGGGTTGTAATGGAAGTCCTGGGTTGAGTGTGACTTTGGTTTAACCACATAACTTCCTTCCTTAGGCAAGTAAGGAAGGGGATGCCGAAGTCCAAGGCATGCGAGTGTTGGGTCCACGTGGACTTCAGGTACCAGTCTAGTTTCCTCATGTGGAGTCTTGTCAGAGGCAGCATGGGTATAGGGGAAGCTACATGACCCAGAAGTCTCAGATACTGTCTGGCTGTCAAAGCAGTGGCTTTGGGAACAGAGGCCAGGTATTGCTTCAGGGTTTCCACTTTTTGGGGTGGAAGGAATGCCCTCATGACATCCGTCCTTATCCTGCAGCCTAGGTAAACTTGGTCCTGGGAAGGACTCAGGTTGGACTTGGGGAAGTTTATGCTGAATCCCAGTGCCTGCAGGACTGAGATGACTTGGTAAAGGTGGTTCTGCAGGGATCTGGAGCATTAAGCCTGAATCAGGAGGTCGTCCAGGTATGGAAAAATTTTAATCCCTTGGACCCTGCAATAAACAATCACTGGAGGCAGACACTTTGTGACAACTCTTGGAGCTGTAGAGAGCCCAAAGGGCAAGGCCAAGAAAGTACAGTTGTGTACACTTACCATAAAATGTAGATGTTAAGAGTGTATTCACTGTTGCCGTCCTTACAAAATGGGGTTATCTGGCTCCTGGTAGCCCTCAGTCGGCCAGAATACCAAAGAATTGGTATATGACGTCGGCTGCCATCGGTTGTAAACCGGACGTCAGGTATAAAGGAAGGCAGCCAACGTCATTTCCTCAGTTTTTCTTGCCATAACTGTCAGAAGCCCCCCAACGAAGGCCAAACCAGGGAAGGAAGACCCAGGAAACATACCATCCACAAAGTCTATGCCTTAGGGAAAAAAGGGGGCTGGAGGGGGGGGGGGACCAGGACTGCAACAGTGAATACACTCTAACATCTACATTTATATTAAATGTACACAACTGTACTACGTTCATCGTGTTTCACTGTTGCAATCCTTACAAAATGGGAATTGATTCCCAAAGCCCAGAAACAAAAAAGGGGAGGAGGAATACCTAGTATTTAAGGGTTGGTAAGGATTCCCTGCAACACTGCAGTGGCAAAGTCAGCCCTGGACTTAGAAAAGGAGGACAAATTGTAATGCCTAGAGAAAGTGTGGACAGAAGTCCAAGTGGATGCTTCCAGGATGTCCTTAGTAGGTACACCTCTTAAAGCTGCTGAGGTAGAAGCTGCTCTAGTAGAATTGGTCCTAACACCCTGAGGAGGGACCTTGCCATGTTGTAAGTAAAGTGAAGTGAAGTGAATGCAATGAGCAATCCATTTAGAAGTGGTCTGCTTGGAAATAGCTTTGCCCTGAGCTCCAGATGCAAAACTGACCAACAATTGATCTGACTTTCGAAAAGGTTTAGTCCTGTCCAAGTAAAATCTAAGCTGTCTATGCACATCAAGGGAGTGCAGCAGTCTTTTCCCTCTATTCTGTAGATTAGGGAAGAAGGTAGGCAGGTGGATAGACTGGTTAAGAGACAGACTGGAAACCACCTTGGGTAAAAAGGAAGGATTGGTTTGAAGAGAAACCCTACCCGCATGGAAGATGGTGAAAGGCTCTACTGCCATAAGGGCCTGCAGCTCAGAAACTTTTCTAGCTGAAATAATAGCCAAAGGAAAAACAGTTTTCCAAGAGAGAAACTTCAAATCAGCTGTAGCAACCGGTTCAAAAGGAGGCAGAGTACGTTTTTCAAGCACAAAATTCAGATCCCAAGCAGGAGTAGGTGCCCTTCTAGGAGGTTTCAAATTGCAAGCTCCCCTGAGAAACTGTTTCATCAATGGATGAGAAAAGATGGGTTGGTCAGAGAAGCAATAAGCAGAAATTGCTGAAGCATGAATCTTGACCGAAGAAAAAGAAAGGTCACTAATAAGCAAGCCTGTCAGGTAATCCAGAATAAGGGGAAGAGTTGGCTGAGAAGAGTCTTCCCCTCTAGCCTGCATACAAATGCAGAATCTGTTCCATTTGCCAGCATATGATTTCCTAGTGCTAGGTCTCCTGGCCTCACGAAGAACTTCAACCACCTGCTGGGATAGGTTTATACTATGAACCAGGCTGCCAAATGCAGAGTCCTAAGATGAGGATGCAGAAACTTTCCCTCTTCCTGAACCAAAGGATCCGGTATCAGGGGAAGATTCCAAGGCTGAGACACGGAAAGGCTGCGAAGCAGTGGATACCAATGTTGCCTGGGCCAGTCTGGGGATATAACAATCGCCCTTGGCTTTTCGTCTCTTATCTTCAATAACACCCTGGGAAGAAGAGACAGAGGAGGGAAGGCATAAACTGAGAGTGGTGTCCATGGAAAGGCCAGAGCATCCACTCTCCAGGCTTTGTCGTGGTGTTCCCTGGTGCAAAAATTTGGCAGAAGGTGGTTGGTTGGAGACGAGAAGAGATCCACCTGAGTAGTGCTCCAACACTGAATGATGCTGTAGAAGATGGTCTTGTTCAGTTACCACTCGTGAGGACCCAGTACTTGTGTTGAGCCTTCCTGGAAGAAATTGAGCTATCAGATGTAGGCCCATGGAATTTGTTATGGACCACAGAATCATGCTCTGTCTGCACAGGGGGTAAGAATGAGTCCCTCCCTGCTTGTTGATGTACCACATAACTGTAGTGTTGTCTGTCCTGACTAGAAGAGTCGCAGGAGAAAGAAGATCCTTGAAAGCCAGTAAGGCCTGCTGAACCGCTATCAATTCCTTTAAACTGATGTGCAGGTGAATCTGTTGGCTGTTCCAAGTCCCCTGTATGCATCTGCCATCCAGATGTGCCCCCCAAGCATAGTCCGAGGCATTGGTGGTGCGAGTGTGTGGCAGGAGGTGGGCGAAAAGGCAGTCCTTTGTTCTGTGAACAGGATGTTGCCCACCAAATAAACTCTTGTCTGCAGAGAATCAGAGGAAGAATGAAGTCTAAGTCTTGTGTGTGTTGACACCAAAGGTTTTTGAGGTACCACTGTATTTTCCTCATATGCTGTCTTGCGTATGGAATCATCACAATACAAGAGGCCATGAACCCCAGGGCTTGCAGGAATTGCCTTGCAGAGAGCTGGGTCATGGCTGCCAAATCCTTGAAGTAAGTCGAAAGATCCATTTGCTTCTCTTGAGTGAGGAATACTATCTGGGCGGCTGTGTTCAGACTTGCTCCCAGGAATACCATCTCCCTGGAGGGTACCAATTTTGACTTCTTTTCATTGAGAATGTAGCCCAAAGAGGTGAGAATGTTCTTTACAAATTCCATGTCCTTTAAAAGTTGCTCTGGAGAGCTTGCTTGAATGAGGCAATCGTCCAAGTAGGGGTAAATCTGAATGTTTCTCTGCCTGCGAAAAGCAATGACCGGTGCCAGGCATTTTGTAAAGACTCTGGGAGCAGTAGATAAGCCAAAGGGTAATGCAGAGTATTGGAAGTGTCGCTTCCCAGCTCTGAAGCGAAGGAACTGCCGGCACTTTCCCGTATTGGGATGTGCAGATAAGCTTCTTTGAGATCCAAAGTCACCAGCCAAGCATCCCTGGCCAGCATTGGCAGCAACTGCTGAGGAGTGAGCATTTTGAATTTGGGAATCACCAGAAATGTGTTCAAAATGGACCAGTCTAGAATACGGCGCTTCTTTTTTGGTAACCAGGAAAAGCCTCGAGTAGAAGCCCTGGCCTGTCTGATGTGGAGGAACTGGCTCTATAGCTCCCACATTTAGCAAAGAAGAAATTTGATTTTCTGCTTCTGTCCTTTGATTTGGGGAATATCTCGGTATCTTTGAGGAACAGGGAAGGTGTGAAAGGAGAACTTGTAACACTGGGATACAATTTTGAGTACCCATTTGTCATCTGTGATGGTGGGCCAAACGCTTGCAAAAATGGCTAACCTTCCCCACAAAGGAAACCCAGAGGCAGGCAGGGGAAGTTGTAAGTCATTGAGAATGCTTGTTTTGGGGAGTTTGCTTAGAACTCCCAGATTTGGAAGAGGAAGCATGCCATTGCTTTGACTTTTGAGAGTAGGAAGACTGTCCCCTGGAAGACCTGAAACCTCTGGGCCTGGAACGTGCCTGTTTATTGGGATCTGGAAAAGTCCAATTATTTGCAGGGTAATGGCAACTGAAGGGAGGCGGATGAACTTGCAGAAAATCGAACAGTTTGCATAGATTTGGCTTTATCCTCCAATTTTTTTTCAACACTTCCTCAGCTTTGTTACCAAAAAGAAAGTTCTTGTGCAAAAGTACATCCAGCAATTTAGATTTAACAGGCTCAGAAAGGGGCTGTTACCTGAGCCAGGTATGCCTTCTAATAACAGATCCAGTGGCTACTGCTCTACAAGAAGCCTCCAAATTGTCAAAACCACAGTGTAGAGAATTATTTGAGACAAGACTGGCAGAATTCAACAAATCTTGCATGTCCTTGCTCTCCGCCAAGGAAGGGACAGTAGCAATTTTAGCCTTGATAGCCTCCAAAGTATGTTGCTGATACTTAAGCATATGAAAAAGACAATTTACAGACCTAAAAGCAAGGGTGGCAGAGGTATAAACCTTCTTACTCCACCTAAGGTCCTAGACTCTGTCAGAAGGAACAGGATTTTTAGCAACTGTAGACTTAACACCCTTTGGGTCCTGCGCAATAATCTCTGGGTCAGCAGTAGGATTCCTGTAAAGGAACTGATGAGAATGAGGAACTCTATAATATCTGCCAGGTTTCCTGGGAACAGGAGGAACAGAGTTAGGAGGAACAGAGTTAGGAGTCAAGGAATTTTCCATAAAGACATAATCAACTTCCAACACAGGAGGGATAGCCAGAGGCTTATGCTGTGGCAGATTCAAAAATTCTCTAATCCTTTTCTTAGACTGGGGAAGTCCTGACTTTCCCATTTGAAGTGTTCCCTAAAAGTATTCAAGGTATCCCCAAAGGAAAAATCTTCCGGTGGAGATCCAGAAGGAACAGAATCTTTTGCATCAGAATCTTCAAAACCAGAAAATACTTGTGAACCCTCTTCCTCATCAGCAGAAATACTGGAAACATCAGAATCAGAGGCAGACAAAACTTCAGGAACAAGTCTCTAGCCCTCTTAGAAGGGGGGAGGCTGAGAGCTCCAGATCATAGTCAAGAGATCAGAAGCCATTTTGATCATCTGTGGTTGAGAAATCTGCATGGAGGCCGGCGCCTGCTTATGGGTTTGTTTGCGGCTGGAAGGCCTGCTAGAAAGTCTAAGGCTTAGCTACAGCGTTAGTCTGAACCAAGGTCGTTGGCCTGGATCTGGTCTCAGTACAGAAAAAAGAAGCCTCAGAGGGCAGTGTTTGCATAGCGTCTCCGGAAACGGCGACAGGTGGAGGGTCTGAAGACTTAGTGGAAGTCAGCGGTAAGAACTCCAAAGTAGTCTGGACAGAGACCTGCGGCTGAACATCCGTAGACTGCAGGTGCTGCAAAAGCGCCTCACTGACTGCCGGCAAGCTAACGACCAACTTAACAGGTACGTCATCGGCTAACTTGACCCTAATCCTGTCGCAGTCTTTATCCTTGCACTTCTTAGGAACATCGGAAGTCGGAAGACCAGAAGACACCATACCGACGAACTTAGGCCAAACTCCAAAATGCTTATACAAAATCTTATCCCTATGGCATATAGTACGCGGGTTGAGAGAGGCACAGAGGTCACAATCAGGGATGTCGTGCTCAAGGCCTAAGCAAGTAATACAATAAGAATGAAAATCACGGTGCGGAATCTGTTTTCCACAGGCAAGACAGTTATTAATAAGAAGTTATGTACCTACCATAACGTTCCATGTTAGTTGTCTTCTTCTTTCTTGCTGGATGGGTTCGGAGCCGATCCTCGCCCCACTGCCAATACTAAAAGCTCGAGAGCTAATTCCACCGGCTCGAGGCTCCCCTATATCCCACAATGCTAGGCGGTAACTACTCAGATCTCGTTTGGTAGCTATACCAAGCAATACTATTCTCCAAGAATGGAGTAACAAATTTCAGAAGAAGAAACACAAAAGAATTCCGGTCGGTCTGTCCAGGCTTGGGGGAAGGAGGGAGGGACGCAAGAAAGAAGGCGAAGAAGACACTAACATGGAACGTTATGGTAGGTACATAACTTCTTAATGTTAAGTTGTCAATCTCGCCTTCATTCTTGCTGGATGGGACCGCGTCCCTAGCACCTTATCCCGGGTGGCCTATCGGAACAGACTCTTGAGAAAGTACAGTTTTGTACCTACCATAAATGTAGATGTTCGAGGATTCCATTGCTGCAGTCCTGACTATTGGGTATAGTCCGTGACCGCATGACCATTTCCTCTCTTTCTTGCCCCAGATGTCAGAAGACCCAAAAGACAAGTCCCAAAACAACCTGCACCAAAAACATGTACAATATATACAACAATATATACAATATAAGCATGTAAACTCACCTACACAACCACCCCTAAACACAGAGGGGAAGGAGGGAGGAATCCTCGAACATCTACATTTATGGTAGGTACAAAACTGTACTATGTTCTTCTTCCATTGCTGCAGTCCTGACTAGAATCCCAAAGCAGAGGAAGGGAGGCTGGCAAATTATAAGGAAGCAGGAGCTGATAACATGCCTTGCAAAACAGCAGTGGCAAAACCAGCCCTAGACTTAGAGTAGATAGGAAGATGATAATGCTTAGAGAAAGTATGCAAACTCCAAGTAGCTGCTTGGAAAATATCCTTAGTTGCAACCCCACTTTAAAATGCTGTAGAAGTGGCAGTAGCCCTAGTGGAATGAGGCCTAATCCCAGCTGGAATCTCCTTGCCATGATGGGAATAACAAAATGCAATGCAAAAGCCAATCCACGAAATAGTTTGTTTTGACACAGGCTTGCCCTGTGAACTCAAAACAAAAGAAACAAACAACTGCTGAGACTGCCTAAAATCCTTAGTCCTGCTTAAATAATATCTCAATTGCCTGTGTACATCTAAAGTGTGCAAAATCTTTTCCCCTTTATTTTGGGGATCTGCATAAAAAGTAGGCAAATGAATAGTTTGGTTTAAAGCCACACTAGAAACCACCTTAGGCATAAAAGAAGGATTAGTGCGTAATGATACCCTATCCTTAGGAAAATCAAAAAAGGCTCTACTGCCATAAGGGCCTGCAACTCAGACACCCTTCTTGCAGAAGTAATGGCCAACAGAAAAGCAGTCTTCCATGACAAGTATTTCAACACAGGGCTCAAAAGGTTGTAGAGTAAGTTTTTCCAACACAAAATTGAGATCCCAAGCAGGAGTAGGAGCTCGTCATGGGGGTCTTATATTCTTTGCCCTCTAAGAAACTGCTTGAACAAAGGATGCGAAACAAAGGTGGGTCACAATCATAATGAGCTGAAATTGCTGCAGCATGAATCTTAATGGAAGAGAAGGACAAACCTTTGTCCAATAACTCAGTAAGATATTGAAGAGCCACACTCAAATTAGGCTCAGAAATCTCCAAGTTCTTTGCTGTACTCCAAAATAAAATCTCTTCCATTTGACACCTTCCTTGTACTAGGTCTTCTAGCTTCCATAATCACATTTAAAACTTGCTGAGGAAGTTGAGACCTGCTGTGCTTCAAGAGAATATGCCAGGCTGTTAGATGAAGAGAGTGAAGCTTGACATTGAGCAGATGACCATCCTTTTGAGATAACAGATGAGGAATCAGAGGTAAAGGCCATGGAGGCTTCCTTACCAGACTCCTAGTGGATACCAGTGTTGCGAGGCCAATCTGGAGCTATCAAAATCATCCTTGGCCTGTCTTGTCTGACCTTTAATAATACCTTTGGAAGAAGAGGCAGAGGTGGAAAGGCATAAACATGAAGGTTTTTCCAACTGAAAGACAGAGCATCCACTTTCCAAGCTGTGTGATGAAACTCCTTTGTGCAATACTTTGGCAGCTGGTGGTTTAGTGGAGAAGCGAACAGATCTATGTCTGGAGTTCCCCATGACACTGTCAATTCCTGAAATACATGAAGATCCAGTTTCCACTCGTGGGGATCCATGATTTGTCTGCTTAACACATCTGCTAGGGAGTTCTGTGCTCCTGGCAGAAACCTTGCCTGAAGAGTTAGTTGCAGGCATAAAATCATTGCTTGCCTGCATAGAGGATAAGAATGTGTTCCCCTTGCTTGTTGATGTACCACATGACAGTTGTGTTGTCTGTTAGAATCAACACCTGCCCTGGAAGAAGTAACTCCTTGAAAGCCATCAATGCAAACTGGACTGCTAACATCTCCTTCATGTTGATATGTAGATGCTGTAGTCTGGCAGGCCACTTGTCTTGTATCCACTTTCCATTTAGATGAGCTCCCCAAGCAGTGTCCGAGGCATCTGTCGTTAAAATCTGACTCGCCTCTGGCGGGTCACAGAGAGTCCCTTGTTTAGGTGACATTCCTGAGCCCACCACAAGAATTCCCTTTGAAGGCAAGGTATTATTTGAATGACAGTGTCCAAATCCTGGCAGTGCTGTGTCCATACATTTTTGAGATACCATTGCAGCTTCCTCATATGCAGTTTGGCATTGGGAAGCACTAGAATACAAGATGCCATGAACCCTAATGCTTGAAGGACTGTCCTTGCAGTCAGCACGGACTGATGAGATAGTTGATGGAAGTAAAGTGACAGACTCTTTTGTTTGTCCGGGGTTAAAAAGGCCATCTGGGCTGCTGTATTCAGTCTCACACCCAGAAAGCACATGTCTTGAGAGGGTACTAGACTGGACTTTATTTCGTTCACAGAATACCCCAGGCATCTTAGCACTGCTATGACATATTCCAGATGCTGTAGAAGGTCTTCCTTTTCTTGAGCCAGAATCAGGCAGTCGTCCAAGTAAGGATAGATTTGAATGAAGCCTGAAGTAAGCTATCACTGGAGCCAGAACCTTTGTGAATACTCTGGGCAGTAGATAAGCCAAAGGGCAATGCAGAGAACTGATAATGAAAATCTCCAGTTCAGATACTTTCTGCAACCTAGCCTTATAGGCACATGAAGGTAGCTTCCTTGAGATCCAAAGTTACCATCCAGTGATCTTTGCCCAGCAGAGGTAACAGTTGTTCATCTTGAACTTGGGAATGTCCAGATAAGTGTTGAGGATAGATAAATCCAAAATTGGTCTCCACGTGTTCCCCTTCTTTGGTACTAGGAACAAGAATAAAATCCTTTCTGATACAGGGACTGGCTGAATGGGAAATTTGCTTGTGAGCCTCTTTTCTTTGTGGAGGAGGAACATCTGGCATGCCTTTGAAAGGGGCAGTGTGGAAATAAAATCTGTAACCGTGATGAATGATATCCAGCACCCATCTGTCTTGAGTGACTAAATCCCAATTTTCTTTGAAAAGAGACAGTCTTCCTAATCCACTGGCAGCTGAAAAGGCAGGTCATTGGGTCTGCTTACTTAAAGGACTGACCCCTGCCCTCACCAGAAGTCTGAGCAGGTGAACTGTCTGATCTAGGCCTCTTGAGCCCTGCCCCTACCCTAGACTGGGAACCATAAGCAGGATATGTCCACCCCTTAGCAGGCCAATTTCTACTAAACTTGGAGGCTGCACCTGCAAAAATCTTTAACAGTCTGCATAGACTTAGCTTTGTCCTCCATTTTCTTTAAAACTGCTTCCAAACAACACATCAGACTGTAAAGGAGCATCCAAAATCCTGGTCTTAACATGCTCAGCTAAATTCTGATCCTTCAACCAGGCATGTCTAGAACAGAACTAGTAGCAGCCACCCTCGAGGAGGCCTGAACAGCATCAAAACCACACTGCAAAGAATGCTTACCCACTTGTTCAGACACATGAACCAAATCCAGCAATTCTTTACACTCAATACCTTCAAGCATCCACCTTAGATTTCAATTGTGAAAGGAGATAATTCTGATATTTCAGCATATGAAACTGAGAATTCAAGCGCCTCATGGCCAGAGTGGAAGAAGTATATACTTTCTTACCCCACCTATCCAAAGCCCTTGCCTCTTTATCAGAGGGTACAGGATTTTTAACCACCGCAGCTTTAACACCTTTGAAACAGTTTCTGGGTCCCTAGACTCTTAAACAAATACTTATGAGCTTGGGCACCCTATAATACCTATCAGGCTTAACAGGAGCAGGAGGCAAGGAGTCAGGGTTCAGGGAAGCCTCTGCAAAAACATCCTCCACCACATTCAACACAGGAGGAATAGCTAAGGGCCTATGCTGGGGTAAAACAAGAATTCCCTAAGCCTTTTCCTGGAATCGGAGTAATCCTGGCCTTCCCATTTAAAGTGCTCCCTCATGGAGTGAAGAGTCTCTGAAAATGAAAAATCCTCAGGAGGCTGTAGGAGTGGAATCATCCACATCAGAATCAGAATAAGTAGGAAAGTCTTGCAAGTCTTCCACAGAAGACTCTGAAGCCTGTGAACACTGTTCAAAACTATCAAACTCCTGTTCCACCCTAGGCCTCTTATCAGGCGGGGCATAGAACCTCTAATCAGAGTAATCAAATCTTCTGCCATTTTAAGCATATGTTTCTTAGGCACAGAGCCGAAATGCTAGGAGAAGCCCCCACAGAAGCTGAACTTGGCCTACCTCTAAAAGAAGCTTTGGCAACAGAAGGAGAGGCCCTAACTACCTTGGGAAGAGAGGGAAGAACAGTTACCTGAGAAGCCCCTCAGCCTGGCCTACCTCCTGAGAGGGCACATCCTGTAACAGTAAAGTATCTGCCTGAGACTCCATAGAGACTCCTGGCAAAACCTCTCCTGAGCCTTCTAAAGAACCGCGTCCGGGACTGCGGTTCCTCACCCCTAGGCTTCACTGTTTTGTCCTTGCGCTTCTTGGATGAAGCGGGCGCCGGAGCATCCGACGGCATATTATAATTCTTCCCAAACACTAACCTAGCACAATCTAGCCTCCTCTTAATAGTGCGCTTGTTAAATCTAGCACAAGGCAACCAACAACGTCGTGCTCAGGCCCTAAACAAGGTATACACAATGTATGATAATCAAAATACAGTTATTCACTTTTTCTGACATCCGTTAAATACTGAGGCAAGAAAAACCAAAATGTTCCCAACGGGGTTACTTAGCCAACTCTGTTTGGTCTGAAACTCCTTCGAAAATCTCAGAACGCCAACCTGCACTCGCAAAATTGCTTCTGCATCGGACCATGGTCATGCGATTAGTACCCTGACGCGCCATGAGGGCCGACTGGGACGCGGACTATACCCAATAGTCAGGACTGCAGCAATGGAAGACGAAGAACATCAGTGGAACCAAAATTGGCACGGCTTCTGGAAACCATGTCCAATTTGTAATGTGAAATGAATGTATGAGGAGAAGCCCAGGTGGCTGCTGCACAAATTGAGTCTATTGGCAACCTGTCCTGAAAGGCTATGGATGTAGCTAATGCCCTAGTTGAATGAGCTCTAGGTCTTGAGGGTAATTTTTGATGTCTGATCTCATAGATGAAAGTAATTGTAGACGTGAGCCATCTAGACAGAGATACTTTAGTGACTGGAAGGCCCAGTCTTCCTTCTGCATATGACAAACAATTGATCAGATTTCCTGAGTTGTTTAGTTCTGTCTAAGTAATATCTCAGTTGGCGATGAACATCCAAAAAATGCAGCTTTTGCTCTGACCTATTTGAATAGTTAGGGAAAAAAAGTACAGTTTTGTACCTACCATAAATGTAGATGTTCGAGGGCTATTACAGCTGCAGTAATTACATGTGGGTTTTCAGCCGGCAGGCGGTCCCTCGGTCGGCCGAATTCCAAAGTCTTGGTCCGGCGTCGGTTGTTGTCGCGTACTCTTCTGACGTCAGGAAGGCTAGAGTATAAAAGACACAGCCGACGCCATCTTCTTCAGTCTTTCTTGCCCCAGATGTCAGGTGCCCCCAAAAGGAAGGCAATACATAAATTAGTGTAATACACAAAAGTAAGCAAATAAAACATAGTAGGATAACCCAGTCAGCAGGTATGAATAGGTATTCAAACCCCAAGGTCTTACCAAGAGGGAAGGAGGGTGGGAAACCTGTACTGCAGCTGTAATAGCCCTCGAACATCTACATTTATGGTAGGTACAAAACTGTACTATGTTCATCGTGCATTACAGCTGCAGTAATTACATGGGTAGAATCCCAAAGCTATGTATAGGGTGGTAGGTACTATACGGAACTGGGTTGAGCTAGAATGCCCTGCAAAACTGCAGTGGCAAAGCCTGCTCTTGTTCTGGAGTATAAAGGCAGATGGTAATGCTTTGTGAAGGTATGTACAGAACTCCAAGTGGCTGCCTCCAAGATATCTTTAGTAGGCACTCCTCTGAGGAAGGCTGTAGAGGTGGCTGTGGCCCTAGTGGAGTGTGATCTGATACCAGTAGGTGCAGGCTTTCCATGATAGGAATAACAGAAGCGTATGCAGTGACCAATCCACTTGGAAATGGTCTGTTTAGTTACAGGTTTCCCTTGACCCCCCACAGCATAGGAAACTAGGAGTTGCTCTGATTTTCTGAATGGCTTGGTTCTGTCCAAGTAGTAACGTAGCTGCCTATGGATATCTAAAGAATGAAGCAGCCTCTCCCCTTTGTTTTGAGGATTAGAGTAGAAGGTAGGAAGGTGTATGGCCTGGTTTAGGGCTACCCTAGATACTACTTTAGGCATAAAGGAAGGGTTAGTGCAGGAGACCCTGTCCTGATGGAATATGAGGAATGGCTGCACCGCCATGAGAGCCTGTAACTCAGATACCCTACGAGCTGAAGTGATGGCCAGGAGAAAAGCTGTTTTCCAGGACAAATATTGTAATTCTGCTGAAGCAGCTGGTTCAAAGGGAGGCAATGTCAATTTTTCCAGTACATAGTTAAGGTCCCAAGCTGGTACTGGTTGTTTCCTTGGAGGCCTTATGTTCTTAGCCCCTCTGAGGAACTGTCGTAGTAGCGGGTGTGAGAATAAAGGAGAATCCATATTGAATTCTGCAGAGATTGCTGAGGCATGTATCTTGATTGAGGAAAAGGAAAGTCCCTTGCTCAAAAGTTCAGTTAAGTACTGTAAAATCTGAGGCAGGTTTAATTTTCTAGGATCCTGTCCTCGTTCTTCATTCCAACAGCAAAACCACTTCCATTTTGCGGAGTAAGCTTTTCTTGTAGATGGTCTTCTAGCCTCCAAAATGACATCCTGCACTTCTTTGGAGAGTAGTGCCTGATGTGAAGTTAAGGAATTTTCCATGCAGCTAGACAGAGTTTTCAGCTGACTGTGAAGAGTTTTGAAATTGTTCTGCGTCAGCAGTAGAGGTGTTAGAGGCAGGGGCCACGGAGGAGTGTGTGTTAGGCTCCTCAATAGTGGGTACCAATGTTGTCTCGGCCAATCTGGAGCAATCAGTATCATCCTTGGCTTGTCTGTTCTTGCTTTCAAAAGCACCTTGGGCAGCAGAGGTAGTGGTGGGAATGCATAAACTGACCAAGTTGTCCATGTGAATGAGAGGGCGTCCACTTTCCAAGCCTTTGGGTGGGAGGTCCTTGAGCAAAACTTTTAATTGATGATTTTGTGGGAGGCAAAAAGGTCTATGTCTGGCCATTCCCACGCTTGAACAATCTGCATGAATACGTGTGGATGTAGCTTCCATTCGTGAGGATCTGTCATATGCCTGCTCAGAGTGTCTGCCAGTGTGTTTTCCATTCCTGGCAGGTACTGAGCCTGGAGTTCTATTTGTCTTTCCAGAGCTAGATTCCAAAGAGTCATGGTTAATCTGCACAAGGAGTATGAATGAGTCCCTCCTTGTTTGTTTATGTACCACATTACCGTGGTGTTGTCTGTTCTTATGAGCAGTTGTCCTGGATGCAGGAATTCTCTGAACGCTGAAATTGCTTTTATTACTGCCAGCATTTCTTTTTGATTGATGTGAAGGTGCTTTTCTGTTTTGTGCCATCTGCCCTGAATGCGCCTGTCCTTCATGTGCGCCCCCCAGGCGTAATCTGAGGCGTCTGTGGTTATGACTTGAGTAGCTTGAGGCTTGCAGAATGGGAGGCCTTTGTTTACTTGACATGCTTGGGCCCACCATATGAATTCCTTTTGTAGACAGGGAATTATTGGAATCTCCACTTCTAGGCTGTGACTGTGTTGAGACCATAGATTTTTTAGGTACCATTGAAGTTTCCTCATGTGCAGCTTTGCACCTGGGATTAGAAGAATGCAAGATGCCATGAATCCCAGAGCCTGCAGGATTTTCCTTGCAGTAAGCCTGGTACTTTTTGCAAGCATTTTGAAGTAATGAGATAGTTGCCCTTGTTTTTCTGTTGTTAGGTAAGCCATCTGGGTGTTTGTGTCCAAGTTGGCACCCAGGAAGGTAATTTTCTGAGAGGGTGTTAGTTTTGATTTCTCCTTGTTGATGGTGTATCCCAGAGAAAGCAGTAAGCGTGTCACATATGCCAGATGTTTGAGAAGCATGTGTTTGCTGTCCTCTTGGATCAGGCAGTCGTCCAGATAAGGGTAAATTTGTATCCCTTGAAGTCTGCAGTATGCAATCACTGATGCCAGGCACTTGGTGAATACTCTGGGCGCAGTAGATAAGCCAAAGGGCAATGCAGAGAATTGATAGTGATTTGAACCTGCAAGAAATCTGAGGTATCTTCTGCAACTTTGTCTGATTGGGACATGCAGGTATGCCTCCTTGAGGTCCAATGTTACCAGCCAAAACCCCTTGCCCAGCATGGGAAGGAGTTGCTGTAATGTGAGCATCTTGAATTTTGGTACTAGAAGAAATGTGTTGAGAATGGATAAGTCCAGAATGGGTCTCCAGTCGCTTCCTTTTCTTGGCACCAGGAAAAGCCTTGAATAAAAACCTTGTGCTTGTTGGTGCGTAGGTACCTTTTGTATAGCCCTCATGTTTAGGAGCTTTTCGATTTGTAGTTGTGCCTCTACCCTTTGATTTTGTGGTAGGTTTGGCATGCCTCTCATTTTTGGAAGAGTGTGGAAATGAAATTTGTAGCCTCTGTTTATTATGTCCAGAATCCATTTGTCTGTTGTGACAATATGCCAATTGTTTGCAAATAGTGCCAGTTTTCCTCCCAAAGGTGCTGCCAGTTGAATTCTGCTTGGCATGGAAATGAGGGAGTCATTGAGTCTGCTTTCTGTATTGCTGTGCACTGTCGTCACCACTTCTTGGTGTTGGTGATTGCCATTGTCTGCCTCGGTAGGACCCTTGGGGTTGTCCTCTGCCCCTTCCACGTCTGTATCTGCCTCTTTGGGCTTTGTCAGTGGTTGGAAAGGACCAGTTTTTTGAAGGCCAATTCCTGCTGAACCTTGGTGGCTGAACCTGTAAGAAAGCTTTGACAGTTTGCATAGATTTTGCCTTTTCTTCCATTTTACGTAAAATATCCTCAGCATTACCACCAAAAAGAACATCCTTATGTAACGGTGCATCCAAAATTTTTGCTTTCACCTGGTCTGGAAGATTTTGTTCCCTTAGCCATGCATGTCTGCGAATGACTGCTCCAGTGGCTGCTGATCTGCTGGAGGCCTCTAGTGCATCATAACCACATTGTAAGGTGTGCTTGCCCACTTGTTCAGCACTATGCATCATATCCTGCAACTCTTTTAAATCTGGTTGTTCAGGTTGTGACATTTTTGTTTTTAATTGTGATAACAGAAATTGTTGATATTTAATCATATGAAACTGGCAGTTTAAGGCCCTCATGGCAAGGGTGGCCGAGGTGTAAACCTTCTTACCCCACCTTTCTAGTGATCTAGATTCCCTTTCCGTAGGCAGTGGATTTTTGGCCGTGGAGGCCTTAATTCCTTTAGGACCTTGAGAAATAGTTTCAGGATCTGCATTATGGCCTTTATAGAGGAACTGATGAGAATTAGGAACTCTGTAATACCTATCCGGCTTAACTGGTGCAGGAGGCAGAGAATCAGGATTTAGACAGGCCTCCGAGTATACATCATCCAAAACCTCCAAAACAGGAGGAATAGCCAGAGGTCTATGCTGAGGTAACCAGAGGAATTCCCTAAGTCTTTTCTTGGAGTCTGAAAAGTCTTGGCCTTCCCAATGGAAGTGTTCTCTCAAGGAGTGTAAAGTTTCCCCAAAGGAAAAATCCTCAGGGGGGGATACAGAAGGAATAGACTGCTCTGCATCCGAATCCTCAAAGGGTGAATAAGATTGTTCTTCAGCATCAGAATGTTCTGATAAAATGGATTCTTGGTCAGAAGGAGGAGAATCCTCCTCTACTCTGGGTCTCTTGTCCGGAGGGGCCTGTGAGCCTCTGATAAGAGTGATCAGGTCTTCAGCCATTTTAAGCATGTGCTTCTTAGGCGTGGGCCCAGGTCTTGGGCCTTGTGAGGCAGGCCTAGAAAGTTGCTTGGCTGATTTGGCTTTTGTAAAGGCCTTGATGGAGAATGAAGATGAAGGCCTAAATACACCATGGGTGGATGTAGATCTATCCACATTGGTGGGTTCGACATGAGCAGGGGCTTCGGTTGTAGTCTGGGAAGGGACCGAAGAACCAGCGGTCTCAGGTACAGAAGGCCCCGCCGAGGTAGTGTCGTCGGTAGTCAGGGACTGCAAAGGCGTCTCACTGAGAACCGGCCCACGTGGAGCTTGTTTCGGCGTGGTGTCGGTGGAGACCGCAGTTCTCGACTGACGGTCCTTTTCTTTGCGTTTTCTGGACATAGCGGTAGTCGGAGTATCCGACGACATTTTATAATTAAACACTTTGCCAAAATAGTGTTGGGCGAACTCCGCCCGACGCTTGATAGTCGTTTATTGAAGGTAGCACAAAGCGGCAGCCCGAGACGTCGTGGTCTGGGCCCAAACAAGGTATGCAAAGGGAATGGAAATCCTTATGCGGTATTTGCTTCCCACAAGAAATACAATTATTAACTTTTTCTGACATCGGTCTGAGGCAAGAAAAGATTCCCCAACGGGGTACTTAGCTTTAATGAAGACTTCGGTTCCAAAATTTTTCGTAATTCAGGAGCTGGCCGACCGGCACTTGCGAACTGCTTCTGCTTCGGGCACCGCGCGGCAAAAAAGACTGAAGAAGATGGCGTCGGCTGTGTCTTTTATACTCTAGCCTTCCTGACGTCAGAAGAGTACGTGACAACAACCGACGCCGGACCAAGACTTTGGAATTCGGCCGACCGCCTGCCGGCTGAAAACCCACATGTAATTACTGCAGCTGTAATGCACGATGAACATCGGGGAGATCAATAATTTGGTTTAGGTTAATTTGAGAAGAAATTTTTGGTAAAAAGGATGGATTAGTCCGGAGAGATACCCTGTCTTTGTGAAAAACTAAGTAAGGAGGGCGACTGTATGGAGCATGGAGTTCTGATACTCTTTTCGCTGAAGTTATAGCTACCAGAAAAAGTGTCTTCCAAGAAAGCAATTTCAGAGAACATGAAGCCGCTGGTTCGAAGGGGGGAAGAATTAAAGATGCCAGAACCAAGTTTAAATCCCATTGAGGCGGAGGGTCTTTGATTGGAGGTTTGAGAAGAAATACACCTCTTAAGAAGGCTTTACAGAGTTTGTGAGCCATGATGCTGGACTTTGAGACACCAACATGAAAATTTGATATGGCAGCCAACTGAACTCTAATGGTTGATGCAGAAGATCCTAAATGAAAAAGTTCTGCTAGAAAGTCTAAAATAGACTGGATAGGTGCAGTAAAGGGATCAATGTTTTTCGATGATGCCCAAAGGGAAAAACGTTTCCATTTACTAGTATAAATCTTCCGGGTAGAGGATTTATGAGAGGCTATCAAGATATCTCGGACCGAGCAAGATATTGAGGGAAGCCTGGCTAAGGTAGGAATTGGAGAAACCACGCTGTGAGGTTTAGGGAAGACAGAGATTGGTGCAGCTGACCCGACTGATGGGTAATCAGATCTGGTACTGGGTCCAGATGCCAAGGCTGCTCCAAAAGGTAGCGATGAAGAAAGGGGAACCATATCTGTCGAGACCAGTAAGGGGCAATGAGGATCATAGTCACTCTCAAGGCTATGGCTTTCTGAATTAGTTGAGGTATCAGTGGAAAGGGGGGAAAGGCATACAGAAGTCCCCGGGGCCAATCGTGGACTAGAGCGTCTCTGGTGGGATGGCCTGGTAACGGGAAGAGCGTGAAGAAGTCTTGACACTTGCTGTTTTGGGGAGTAGCAAAAAGATCGCAGCAAGGATGGCCCCATCTTAGAAATACCTCTTCTAGAATTGATTTCTTTAGAGACCACTCGTGTGGCATGAGAATTGCTCTGCTCAGCTTGTCTGCAATGACGTTGGATTTCCCGGGAATATGCGTCGCTATCAGAAAACGCTGAGAAGAGATCGCCCATTGCCAAAGTCTGAGTGCTTCTCGACATAAAGGGTATGATCTGGTTCCGCCTTGTTTGTTGATGTACCACACCACTGACATGTTGTCCGTCTGAATTGCAATAGTCCCTTTGGGAAGAGAGTCGTGAAAGGCTTGCAACGCTAAAAGCACTGCTCTCATCTCTAAGACATTTATGTGCAAGTGGCACTCGAAGGGTTGCCACGTGCCCTGGACTGTCCTGCCCTGATAATGCCCCCCCCCCACCCGATCAGGGAGGCATCTGTTGTCAACGTGGCAACTGGAGGGGGGAGAGTGAAGGGTCTTCCTTGGAGAAGTTGAGGTGACGTGACCCACCAAGACAGTTGATTCTTGCATACTTGAGTTATCAGTATGGTATGGGACATTGGGAGTCGTTGAAAGGACCATTGGGTAAAGAGCATCCATCGGAGGATCCTCATGTAAAGGCGAGCTAAGGGGAGAAGGGGAATAGCTGCTGCCATGAGTCCTAGTACCTTCAATACCAGTCTGGCTTTGACTTTGACCAATTGCAATAGAAGGGATACTTGGTTCCGGATGTCTAAAACCCTCTGCTCTGTGAGTGTGGCTGAAAGGGTCTGTGTATCTAATTTGGCGCCTATGAAAGTAATAGACTGACAAGGCGACAAGGCAGATTTTTCAAAATTTATTGAAATGCCTAGAGCTTGACAGGTTTGAATGGTGAAATCCCTGGATAGGAGTAGCTGATGTCTGGTGGTGGCAGTAAGGAGCCAATCGTCCAGATATGGAAACACCTGGAATCCCTGGCGCCTCAAGTGAGCCGTGACCACTGCCATGCATTTGGTGAACACCCGGGGGGCTGTAGTGAGACCAAAGGGCAGGGCCCTGAATTGGTAGTGACTGGCTCCCAGCCTGAAGCGGAGATATCTCCTGGAGCATCGGTTCATTTTGATGAGGTAGTACGCATCCTGAAGATCTATCGAGCACATCCAATTGTCCTGACCCAAGAAGGGTAGGATGGACTGTAGCGTGACCATCCGGAATTTTGTTTTTTTGACAAACTTGTTTAAGTGGCTGAGATCCAGAATGGGTCTCCAGTCCCCTGTTTTTTTCGGTACCAAAAAGAATTTGGAGTAGATTCCGGATCCTTGCTGGTCTGCTGGGACTGATTGGATGACTCTTTTTGATAGCAGCTTTGACACTTCTAATGCTGCTTTTTCCCTTAGACCAGGTGGAGCGTCTGGAAGGATCTTTTTGGTTGGGTTGGAATATGAATAAAGGGAATTTTGTAACCCTCGGATATGATCGACTGTACCCATTTGTCTTGAGTTAGGGAAAGCCAGGCTTCTGGGTACAGTGATAATCTTCCCGACTGCCTCCGGCGGACAGCCGGGCAGCCCCTCAGGGGTGCTGAAAGGGTTTGTCAGAGAACACCTCTCTGCTACCCTGGTTTTGGACCTCCTCTGCCTCTGGGCGGCGTCTATTATTATTCCCCTCTGCCTCTAGAGGGAATCGGCCTTGTGTCAGATGAGACTCCCTGGGATTGTTTTGAACCACATCTTTCCTCCCCTCTGACCTTTGGGATAGGGTCTAGAAGGGTGGAAAACGGACTCCTACGGTAGAGAGAGTCTTACCTTCCACCTCGCACCTGGTCAATGTATCCTTCACCTGTGGACCAAACAAAGATGATCCATCAAAGGGGGAATTGGTGAAGGACGCCTTGAAAGGGTCCGCAAAGTTGCATAGCCACATCCAGGCATGCCTTCGTAAGGCAACTCCTGTGCCTGCGGATCTACTCGCTCCATCTGCTGCGTACGAGACTAGCCGCATGGAGGAGTTCACAATTGAATTTAGGGTTGCCAACTGGGAGTTCATTGTGTCTTTGAACCCCTCAGCTGTAGGATCCTTCATCAGTTCACCCATATCCTTGAGTAAATCTCTTTGGAGACGGGTGAAGTGGCATAAATAGTTCAGCGACCGCATTGAAAAGGTCGCTGACGAGAACATCCGCTTGCCGTACCTGTCCATGGTCCTAGATTCTTTATTAGGAGGATGGACAGGAACCGAAGGATCAGCTAATTCCTTCTTTGTGGCCGCAGCCACCACCATGGCATCAACAGGGACACCTTTGGATAAAAACTGTTTGTCTGTGGGGGCAGTGATAAATTTGGATGGTCTCCTCGGGGTGGGTTCCACGGAGTCAGGAGCCGTCGAAGCCTTCCTTGCCACCACTTCCATAAGGGGGTCAAAGGGAGGACATACCCAGGAGGTAGAAGGGCGAGAACCAAACGCCTCAAGATACACTGACTCATCCTCCGAAGGGTTAAGGGCTGGCCAATTCCCCCTCTGTTTGAGGATTTCAAGGATGTCCGCAAAGGAGACATCCTCAGAGGGGGAACGAGGGGACCCTTCGGATTCCTCTAAGTCAGTGTCAGAGGTGATAGACTCAGGGGAGTCAATGTGCTTCCTCTTGCACTGCCTCTTCCTAGGGGGATCTCCTGCAGGGTCAGGAGAGACCTCGGAAGAGGAGGAAATTCCCAATGGGGAATCTTGAGGAGTTGGTTCTCTGCGGTGTGAGACAAGGGGGTGAGTAGAAATCACCGCAGGCACTGTAGATGGAGGGGCTGAGGGAGCCGACTGTGGGGCAGAACCTGGTTCTAGCACGCTCCGCATGACCTCGAAGGCATCCCTGTCAGGCAAGGCCGAGGCCCTCGCTCGAAGAGACAAGGACCTCCCGGCACCGACAGAGGCGGCTCAAGCCAATGTCGGAGCCGAACTCACCAGCCGAAGCCCGAGAGGGAGGCGGGGTCGGACAAGGGTCCAATGCCACTCGCCTCGGGCCGACGAGGGAAGCCCGGCGCCGAGATCCCTCCAAAGAGGAGATCGGAGCAGACGACGGAGCCGAAATGGAAGGTATCGGATCCGACGCACCGACAGTCATGGCTCCAACAAGCCTTGGCTCCGAACTCGAAGGAGTCGGAGGAGGAATGTAATCTGGGACGGAATAGCCAATGACTGATGAGTCGGGCTATGGAGCATTTGGGCCAGTGCCTCGGACTTAAGAAGTCTACTCACCACCCTCTGCAAATCATGGTCTGACAACCTGGAAGACCGAGAGGAATGGGTTTTGTGACTCCGCTCCGAAGGAGAGGGATCCTGGCGCCGAGTGCACAGATCCGATGGAGGGGACCTGGACCTCTTTCTGTAAAATGGCTCCGATAATGGTATCGGAGCCGATGGGGTTACCAGCTTCGCTCCAGCCGGAGCCGAACGGTAAGAGGCTTAAGAATAGATCCGATGGAGGGGATCTAGACCTCTTTGAAAGTGGCTCCGATGATGGTATCGAGCCGATGAAGACTTATCAGCCTCGGCTCCAGCCGAGCCGAGGTAACGGTTTGAGGCCTAAGAACATCGGCTCCGGCGGAGCCGATGGCCTGCTTCGACTTCTCCACAGTCGACTCAAGAGCAGGAGTCGACTGCTTTGAAGTTTCGAAGGCTTCCCGACCCAGACTGAGTCGGGGGGCCTTCAGACTTTAACAAGCCCCGCAAGATGAGCTTGTTTTTGCGTTCCTGCAGGACTCGAGGGCTGAAACCATGGCAGACAGCACACGAGTCCTGCAGGTGCACAGGTCCCAGGCAATACACAAGAAGTGTGACCGTCTGTCAGAGACATCTTCTGACAGCACGAGTCACACTTCTTGAAGCCTGAGACCTTATCCTTAGACATTAAGGAAGAGAGGCTGTCTCAAACACACACACAGACACTCTACACTAACAAATTAAAGATAAGTAGCCAAAAACACATACACACAAGCCCCTACAACACTAACTTAAAAAGGGACTGGGGTGAGGGAAGGGCCGAAGGCCTAGAACAACAACAATAAGAGGGGTGGGAATCGAAAAATAGGGTCGATAGACTAAATACTAACACCAACAATAACAATATATCAAACTAAAGAAAAAAAGGGGGAATTAGTACTACCTCAAAGGTAAAAATCCACTAACCTGCCTGAGCCGGTAAAAAAGCACCTCGTCAGCTATAGCGGCAATCGAGATCTGAGTAGTTACCGCCTAGCATTGTGGGATATAGGGGAGCCTCAAGCCGGTGGAATTAGCTCTCGAGCTTTTAGTATTGGCCGAGTCGGAGCCGAGGATCGGCTCCGAACCCATCCAGCAAGAATGAAGGCGAGATTGACAACTTAACATCTTTTGTTAAAGCAAGAATAAAGGGGCCCCCAACGGGGTACTTATCCGAGGATGTCTTCAACTTAGTAGTCGGAATACAAACAAAGGTAATTGGGCGACTGGTACTCGTGCAAATTGCTTCTGCTTCGGGCTCTGCGGCAAAAAAGACTGACGAAATGGCGTCAGCTGCCTTCCTTTATACCCGACGTCCGGGTTAGAACAGACGGGAGCCGACGTCATACACCAATACTTTGGTATTCTGGCCGACTGAGGGCTACCGGGAGCCGGATAACCCCATTTTGTAAGGACTGCAACAGTGAAACACAATGAACATCTGAAAATGTAAGGAACCAACAGCAAAGCGCAAATATTTCCTGTAGCTGGACCTTGTAGAGATGTGGGATAGGCATCCTTTATGTCCAAGGTAGGTAGAAAACCCTGAGGTATCAGTAAAGGAAAAAGGTTCTGAAGAGTAAGCATATGAAAGGTGGGTACTGTAAGAAGAGGTGGAGGTGAGAGAGATCCAGGATAGGTCACAAAGGTCCATCCTTCCAGGGATCTAGGAAGAGTCTTGAATAGAATCCCTTTCATTTGTCTGCCAGAGGAACATGTTGTATGATTCCTTGTGAAAGGAGGCTGTCTGTGACTGGCTGGAAAAGGGGAAGTTGATCTTTGGCTGGCTGGGGAATCCCTCTGGGAGAAGGGGAAATGATCCAGGTCATAAATTAACCCTTTTCTATGATGGAAAGGACCCACCTGTCTGAGGTGAAGTTTTGCCAAACTGGAAGACAGTGAGAGAGCTCTATAGACACAGGAATGGAGTTTGGAGGGGTGGCAGTGAAGGCAGGTAGTCACAGGCTACCTACCCTGTCCTGAAAGGGAGGTTCCTGGGCAGGAGTTTGAACAGGTTTAGATGGAGTTTGCCATTTCCTAGTGCCTTTTCTTGCCCTGGGATGGGAAGATGGGGCAGAGGGTTTCCTCATGAACTGGGTCTTTGAGGGATAGTTTCTGGGAAATGTGGGTATTGGGGAGATGGACAGGTGTTTTAAATCCTGCAGTTCCTTCTTTTTTTGTCCAGGGGTGCAGCCAGTAATTTGGTCCTAATACCATTGGGTAAGGGTTGTAGCCTTAACAATGAGTATGTTCTAAAGAATTAAGCTGAGGCTGCAGACCTGGCAGAGGCTTCTGCAGCATCATAGCTGCATCTAACTGAATGTCTAGTAACTTGAAAAGACAGGGAAATGAGACTGGAGATTTGTGCACTGAAGTAGTTTGGATGGCTTGGCTGCTGAAACTGAGACAGTGGCAGGATCAGCAACAGGACATTTTATCAAAAACTTTGCCCCTTCAGGGACTTTGTAAAACCTGTCATTCCTTCTAGGGGCAGGTAGCTGTGAATCAGGATTAACAAAGGCAACATTAAAAGCATCCAAGAAAGCTGGTAACAGTAGAGGAATTGCAGAAGGAGCAAGGTTTTCCATCTGCAGAAACTCGTATCTTTTTTGGACCTCTGACATTTCAGAGGAATCTCGGTGAAAATGTTCACTCATTTTAGAAATGGATTCCCCTAGGGAGTCTGCCTCAGTAGATATGTCCTCTGGGGAGGTACACCCAAGAGAAGAAGGCATCTGAGACGCACAGGAGACAGAATCATCCAAAGAGGAGTCTGAGGAGTCCTCAGCTTCAGGTTGGATAATTTCCTCAGCCTGAGGCCTAAGACTGATAGGAGGACCACCAGCCTATGAGGAAACACGCATGGCAGGCCTTAGGGGCATAAAGGCATTAAATAGGCTCTGTAAAATAGTCTGCCAAATCAAGTTGGCTTTCAGCAGGAGAGGAGAGATGTTTTGTGTTTCTTTTCAAGTGTGGGCCTAGGAGGAGTAGGCCCTAGGGAAGGCTTAGTCTCAGAGAGAGGCCTAGATTCCATTTGCTGGGAAGCAGTGGAAGGGCCTGTCTGGACAGCTGTAAGCAGCTGAGGTTCCCACTCATCATTGGCAGGAGATGTCTGCAAGCCCTAAGTTATGCAGCCTCCCAAGGGGTACCCGCTAAACATGTAATGGCAGACTCCGAACTTTCCTCCAGGCGAAGGTTGGCCACAGGAGGAATGTCAGGTGGAGGAGGGGCAGTAGCAAGTTCAGGCCTGGAAACTTTGGCTTTCTTTATAGGAGGTTCGATGGACTGACAGATGACCCCTCCATCCCTAAATCTAAGCGTTTAAGATGCTGATTCTCTAAGTAAATATTCAAAGCGTGCAAATGACTGCGTAGTGTCTTAGGGATGAAGGCGTGACAGATCGCTCAAGTAAGATGATTGTGGGTAGGCCCTAGACAGAAAAGGCAGAGTTCTTGGGCATCCTTATGGGGGGGGGTCTGACGACTACACCTGCACTTTCCCTTCCTGATGACATATAACCTAAACAGACATCTAGTGACAAAAAGGAATCCAAAACAGCACAACAGGGTACTTACCTTAGAAACATGAAGATCCAACGGCAAAAACAGCATGAAGCGCTGATATTCGACTGGCGGCAGAGAAGTTCTGAGGAAAGATATGTCCAGATGCCACTTTTTTGGCCCACGTTCCCTAGCCAACGTCAGACGTCCCACGTACCTAGCAGTAACTACAAGCTTTTGCATGCTTGCTGGACGTTCGGGTAGCAAGCAGAGGATAACCCAAGAGTTTGGAATATTGCAACATGAGAATAGAAGGACATGCAAGATTCTGAGAAGTCTGATATCTCAACCAAACCATTTCTCTTTTGACAAATCCCAGAAATGAGACTTTAAAGACGGTGGGTGTTGGTGCTGGTACCAAACAGACTTCAGATACAGTTGTATCTTTCCATGTGGAGTCTTGCAATAGTTATCATGAGAATTGTGGAAACCATCTGACCAAAAACCCTGAAGGATTCACTTGCTGAGACAGAAGCCTGAGTGGAAAACCCCAGAAACAGATACATAGATCTATTTCTTCCTGTGGAAGAAAAAAAGCTCTTAGTACTGAGGTATCTAGCAGGCATCCCAAAAAACACTGAGAGACAGTCAAGTCAGTCTTTCGCGGTGTGGGTGTGTTCATGTCACCCAACAACAACACCAACTCCTGATGTCCTGCTTTATCTATTAAATCCTGCAACTGCTGTATGAATACACTCTTTCATTATCAAAAAATTGCTGTAGGGCACAGGCTGTGATTATGAATATTGCACCATCATTATATTGCACCATCATTATACAGGAGTCTAACACCCACCTGTAACTAATTCTGATGACATCCTTCAATGCCTTCTGAAGCCTGTTCCTCACCAAAATTCCCACACCATTTCTAGTCTGTCCGTCTACTCCCATGTAATACACTCTGGATCCCAGGCCAAGTGGCCCTAGTATCTTGTCTCCTGGATAGATAGGATGTCCAGCTTCCTCCTTACCATCATGTCATCCACTTCCAAGATGCAGTCCGTCAGTGAACCTATACTGAGTGTACGAGTCCTTACTTAACGTTTGGCAGGATGATAGGTTTTACACCCAGATTTTTCTCAACACAGCTATCCCCGGCAACCCAAGCTGGGCAACTGGCACGGGCCAGCCAACAGCTTACTGATTCACCACTGCTGGGCTTTATGGCAGGCACATACTGGCCAATAAAGGCATATACACTCCTCCTACCATTAGCATGGGTTCTTGGCATAGGCCACTTAATCACCGGCAAACACCCAAGTCCATTTTTGTCAACATGACCAAATAATCTAGGGTCAATTTTTACACTGTCAAGTGGCTATTCCTGTCATGGAATGCAGTCTGTGATCCTCCCTCTCCTATCTTGATGATACTGCACACCACAGTTAACGCCCAAAGTGGTTGGTCTACACAACTCTTCCCCTTATAGGGCACCATCTACAGTCTGTGCTGCTGCCCACAACTCCATTCTTGGGTGTGTTTGAGACGTAAACACCAAACATGTTTTTGGGAAGTGAGAGGAACCCCACAAAGACACAGAAGAACACGCCAACTTCATACAGGCATTGGCCGGAGGTCAGGATCAAACTTTGCACTTTGAGCAGAACCAGTTGTCATAATGCTTAAGGTCTTCACCTCCCATGCACAGTTTGTTTTGCAACTACGTTTTGCTCCGATGAAAAATAATGTGCTTAAAGGGTTAAGGACTGCTGAAGAACTAACTGCCAACCGAACTAAGCCAGCCTGTACAGAGGGTACGACCTTGTGCCCCCTAGCTTATTAAGGGTCCATACCACTGTGGTGTTGTATAGCTGTTTGTAATTTATTCGATTTGGTCTGTATGAAAAAAGCACAGGACTTGCACCTTTATTTTCAAAGGAATTTCCTCCCAAGTAAATTCTTAGGCATCTTTATATGCAGAATGACTAAGAGATCAAGAACAAAGAGAAAAAAGAAGTTATGTACTTACCATAACATTCCATCTGAGTTGTTGGTTTTTCATCTGTTCTTCAACCTGTGGGTTCGGATCTAAGGATTGGATCAGACTCAGACGTATACTAAAGCTCTAGGATCCAAAATCTGAGCTCCTCCCATAATTATCTGCTCTCCCTCATCCCCTCAGATCAAGTTTGCTGATTAAATGTGTGCAGTATCTTTAGCAATAAGAATCTACATATACATAACATATGTGCAGATGTACTCAAACAGAAAAGCAAAATCTATATACATATCTGCTAGGTCCAAGAAAGGTAGGGAGATGTAAGGAGAGAAGGTTGAAAAACAAATGAAAAACCAACAACTCAGATGGAGCATTATGGTAAGTACATAACTTCTTTATCTGAAGAGGTGGTTTTCATTTGTTCTTCAACCTGGGGGACAGAGTTCCCAGCTGCAGAACTATTGGAAGGCCCTCATGGAAGAATATTCCAGAGCACAGCAGAACCAAAGGAGGCCCTGTTTATAGAAATAATGTCCAATTTATAATGATCTAAAAGTATGAGGGCTTGACCATGTAGGAACTGCACAAATATCAACGGGAACTTTAGGCCAAAAGGCTGACGACATAAGACACACACTTAGTAGAATGGGCCTTAACCTGATATGGTGAAGAGATTCCCTTAATACAAGTGCAATGTAGTTCGTGATCCAGTTGGCCAGAGCAACCTTGGAAACTGGTTTTCCCAATTTGGTCTTTGAGAAAGATGTGAAATGTTTTGTTCTGTCCAAATAAAAAAACGTAACTGTCTATGTACATCCAGGATATGAAGCTGATGCTCATCTTTGTTTTGAAAGTTAGGAAAGAATACTGGGAGATTAATAACCTGATTTATATTACCTCAGAAGAAACCTTGGGCAGGAAGGAAGGACTGGTACGCAATGTAACCCTGTCTTTGTGAAAGATTAGGCCTGTAGTTCAGCAACTCTCTCAGCTGAATTGATGGCCTCCAAAAAGGCAGTCTTCCAGGACAAACACTTTCATTCAACTTTAGTAGAAGGCTCAAAAGGAGGCACAACTAGAGCTTGCAAAACCATAGGAAGATCCCAAGGCAGAATGAGATCTTTAATAGGAGTGCGAAGAAAAGTACCATTTAGAAAAGCCTTGCACAACTTAGATTAGGCCAGAGAGGATGAATTTTCCTCAATGAGAAAGTTGGAAATGGTCACTAATTGCACCTTAACAGTGGAGAAGCTAGCTCCATTATGAAAACTGGATGCCAGAAAATCTAATACAGCATGAACAGGAGAGCGTAAAGGGATACAGTTGATTTTGAGGAGCCCAAATGGAGAACTTCTTCCACTTACTACTGTATATTTTCCTATGGTTTGTGCACTGCAATCAGAATCTTCCTAACTGGGGATGAAAGCCCGGGAGTTCTAGCAATCATTGGAATTGGAGCAACCAAGAGGTCAATTTCAGGCTCAAGAGATCTGGGTGAGAGTCTCCCAATGGGTGGGACAGAAGATCTGGAGAGGGTTCCAGAGTCCACGGTGGACAAACCAGATGAGACCAAAGGAAAGGAAACCATACTTGTCGAGGTCAAAAGGGAGTAATGAGGATTACTTTGCACTTCAACCTATGATCTTTTTGCAGAAATCTGGGAATGAGATGAATAGGAGGGTAGGCATAAAGCAGACTGGGTGGCCCCAAGCACAGATTAGAGCCTTTCTCGGTGACTGTCCCAAGGAGGGATCAGGGCAAAGAACTCGCTGGACTTGGTGTTGGAAGGAGACATGAAGTGACTACAACAAGGAAGATCCCATTTCTGGAAGATCACATTTGCCAGTGAAGTATTTAGAGACCACTCGTGAGGCATCAGAATGGTGCTGGCTCTGATGAGCCTGTTGACCAGAATGTTTGACTTCCCCGGAATATGCACTGCTACTAGAAAGTGGTTGGAAGAGATCACCCACTGCCACAACCTCATGGCCTCTCAACACAAGGGGTAAGACGTGTTTCCTCCCTGTTTGTTGATGTATCAGACCACTGACATGTTGTCTATCTGAACTGCAATGGTCCCAAATGGAAGAGAGGATTGAAGGGCTTGCAACAAGAAGCACAGCTCCCATCTCTGGGACGTTTATATGCAAACTGGTCTCTACAGGGGACCACATGCCTTGGACTGTCTGCTCTGGATAATGCCCACCCCCAACCTGAACTGGGAAGCGTCTGTGGTCACTGTGGCCTTTGGGGAAAGATGGATGAATGGTCAACCCTGTTCAAGATCCACCAACTGGAGCCACCAGAGAAGAGATTGTTTGCATGCTCGAGACAGGGTGATTCAGCAGATACTAAAGAAAGGACCATTGGACTGCTAGAGTCCATTGAAGTATTCTCATATGGAGGTGCGCTACTGGAATGAGAGTAATCGTGGCAGCCATGGAACCCAAGGCTCTTGTATATTCCTTCTTTCCTGGCAAGTCTTGCTCCAAGATTTGTTTGGCATGCAGTCTTAAGGTGGAGATTAGGTCAGGAGGAAGAACTAAGGAACGTGTGGCATCCAGATGGGCTCCAATGAAATCCATTAGCTAGACTGGTTGAAGGTGAGACTTTGAGATTGACGGAAATGCCCAAGGTTGAGGCTAGATGGAGCAGATAGTCCCTGGCTTGTAGAAGTCGATGCCTGGTGGGAGCAGTCAGGAGCCAACAACCCAGATAGGGAAACATATGGAATCCTTGCACTCTCAGGTGAGCTGCCACTACTGCCATACATTTTGTGAACACCCTCGGGGCCATGGTGAGACCAAAAAGGAGTACACTAATCTGGTAGGGATTGGCTCCCAGGCTTTTTTTTTTTTTTTGTCTAGAAAGGCAGACTAAGAATATAAAGTTAACATTAGCAAATAAAGTACTTCTTCGCTCACGGAAAAAAAAACCCTGAGAAGCTCAGAGAATCAATCCTGGTGCTAGCAGATGTGTGGCAAACGAGATCTGAGGGGATGAGGGGAGAGCAGAGCATTATCGGTAGGGGAGGAGCTCAGATTTTGAATCCTAGAGCTTTAGTATATGTCAGAGTCAGATCAGATGTTCAGCTCCGAACAACAAAGGAAAACAACAACTTCAGATCTAGTAATCACTTACATTTGTAGTCTCCAGCAGTGCAACTTGATAAAAAAAAACCCAGATCCTTATACAGATGGCTGATCATGCAACCCATACATATAAGTTTGGAGATCTTTACGTCCCATGTTATTATAAACCTGCTCTAGGGAATAAATGGTAACGATCTCTTAAGGGTCAACACCCTAAATACTGGAACTTCCACAAAGTTAAATAAGGAAGATGTGAAACTGAACTCCAAGAAGGCTCTTTGGTGTCAGGACCATTCTGAAATAGCAGCTTCTCCCTTAAAAAAATGGCACTGGTTCTTTGACTTCTACGGTAAAAAAAAAAAAAAAAGCTGAATAATTTGAGGGAAAATTTTTCTGTTTGGTCTGGAGGATGGGAAGGAATTCCCTGAAAGTATATCCAGTGCCAATTGCTCCCCTCATGAACCACTCTCCCAAATCCAGAATCAGACACTAGAAACAGACGAGGATGTGGCAGACTCTCCATTCTTGGTGTCCTAAAACTATACCAGAGGAAACTGGAAAAAGGAAGCGAGGAGCTGGCCGACCGGCACTTGCGAACTGCTTCTGCTTCGGGCACCGCGCGGCAAAAAAGACTGAAGAAGATGGCGTCGGCTGTGTCTTTTATACTCTAGCCTTCCTGACGTCAGAAGAGTACGCGACAACAACCGACGCCGGACCAAGACTTTGGAATTCGGCCGACCGAGGGACCGCCTGCCGGCAGAAAACCCATATGTAATTACTGCAGCTGTAATGCACGATGAACATCTGGAAAAAGGAAGCGAGTGGTCCGAGGAACAACAAATGTCCACTGCAGGTGCACCCATTGGTTCAGGAACATATCTGGACCACAAAGACGGGCACTTATGAAAGTTATTTATTTCTTTCTTGGAACTATGGAAGTCAGAACAGCAGGGGCAGGGTATGTATCCTTGCTATGAGTGAGGAGAATGCATCAGATGAACTTAAGATCACTGCGACGAGTTAGTCAGAAGGCAAGTTGTCCAAAGTTTACCCAAGCAGCACACTTACACTTAACCCTAGTCTCTCTAAAACAGTGCAATACACAAGCAGTATACTAAAATCTTGTCAAACCAGATAAAAATAAAAAATTAGTTTGCCCAAAATAAATTGAAAGCAAGATGTCACTGTTTGAATACTCACAAGCAGGGAATAAAATTAAATCCTGTCAGAATCCCTTACAAATAAATTTAATCTAATAGAAAAAAATGGCAAGCAAGTAGTTACTGAGTGAACACAAGCAGTGCGTACCACACAATGCCCAAGTAGTCCACTAATGTCAGAACCCCTTCAAAGTAAGGATAGACCAACAGAAACTAATAAGTTGTCACTATATGAACACTCACAACATATACCAAGTAAATGCATAAACAGTATAATAAAATTCCGTCAAAATCCCTTATAAATAAATTTAATCTGACAGAAAAAATGTCAGGTAAGTTGTCACTGCGTGAAAACATGCATGACATACTACGTAATACCAAATACTACACTAAAACGTGACAAGTTCTCTGATGTAAAACTAGTCAAGACATGAAATAACAGGAAAGCTCTGAAAGTGTGAACACAAGCCGTACAGTCCGCAAAAGAAAAGCTGAAAGCTGAACACTAAAATCCTGTTGGGACACCTTGTATTTAAAAACTACTCTGACATAAAAATGGTGAGTAAGCTGTCACCGTGTGAATCCAAGCAGTACATATTTCACAAATGTATAAGCCATAACAAAATCCTGTCTGCACTCCTTAGAAGTAAAAACTAGTCTGACAGGAAAAAAGGCAGGCAAGTAGTCACACTGCTAACATAAGCACTGCGTGTTCTATATTGGTCTCTGTCCAAGTAAAATACTGCCCCATACATAAACTTGTGTGAAATATAACACATTTGTATAAGTAGTACATATTTTCATTAAAGCAGATCCCAACCTAGTCAAGACTAAACATAGCAGTGCAAAACAGGAAACAAATGATAATTCAGAAATATCAGGTTTCTTAAAAGGGCTAAAAACCACTGAAAGTAATAAAAGACTGACAGTTTGTTTGTTTTTTTTGAAGCAAACAAATATCTATGCCCGCTTACAACGTGTGAATGACCCAAATACAGACATTTACAATTTCAACCACAAAAGTTCAACTTTGCAAATGTCGTCACACTACTACACATGTGCTGTGCACAAATCTCGGCGAATACAAAATTATATATATATATATATATATATATATATATATATATATATATATATATATATATATATATATATATACACATACATACATATACACAGACACACACACACACACACACACACACACTAACTCAGAATACACAATCTGGGGAAAAGGGCAAATTTCCAAATCCCAATAAAAAATAGTTGTGTAAAATCTTACTATAACCATAGATATCCTCTTCTACATTGCAGTATTCCTTACATACGAGTTGTATTCCGCCCAAATGACCCAACGTCCGGCCTGTATGCAAAAGCTTAGAGCCACAGCCTATACGTGGGATGTCGCACATAGGCAGAGACAATGTCAGCCATAAAAGGGACGTCTGCACTTACCATCTTCAGAATAAGAAAGCCCCATGAGGAAAACCCAGGAGAGCCTAGGTGGTTCCATCTTATGAAAGAGCAAGCTGTAGGAGGAAGGTCGGAGGGACAGAACACTGCAGCATAGAAGAGAAGGGCATCTATGGTTATGGTAAGATTTTACACTATTCTATGTCCTTCTATTCAATGTTGCAGTATTCCTTGCATATGGGAGAGCACAAGAGCTGAAAAGGGAACCCAGGGAGGAGGATAGAGAAACAGAAACTAAGAGGAAGCATTTTCCAAGAATCTGTGCAGAACTGTCCCAGCAAATCCTGCTCTGGATCCGGAAACAGTGTACAATTTGTAATGTTTCATGAAAGTGTGAACAGGTGGCTGCTTCCAAGATGGAATGGGCATCTAGACCCTTGAAGAAGATCCCCAAGGGTGCAACTGACCTAGTGGAGTGTGCCTTGACAGATGCTGACAAGGACTTCCCATGGAATTCACAGCAAAACAAAATAGCCTTAGAAATCCATGTGGATATAGTTTGTTTGGACACAGGCAAGCCCAGATCCCTGGGATGAAATGACAAAAAGTGTCAGACTACTTAGACTATCTTGTCACGGTAAAATATGAGTTGTCTATGCACATCTAAGGTGTGTAGAATCCTCTCACTAGAGAACTGAGGTGAAGGGAAGAAGGTAGAAAATTGGATGGATTAAGTGACAACTCGTTCACCACTTCTGGCATGAAAAAGATTTAGTTCTCAAGGATACTCTGTCCTTATGGAAGACCAGAAAAAGAGGCAAAGCCATTAATGCCCAAATTTCAGAAACCCTTCTGGCAGAGGTTAAGGCTACCAGAAGCACTGTTTTCCATGTGCAAAACTTTAGGGAAGCAGAAGCTGCTGGCTCAGAAGGGGCCTGGGTAAGTTTTTCCAGCACATAACTGAGATCCCAAGGAGGAGGAAAGTACAGTTTTGTACCTACCATAAATGTAGATGCTCGAGTGTAAACACTGCTACAGTCATTACACTTGGGTTATCCTGCCGTCAGGCGGTTCCCCAGTCGGCCTGAGTTCCAAAGACTTGGTCCGGTGTCGGTTGCCGTCGCCTCCTCCCAGACGTCAGTGCGACAGGGGTATACAAGAAGCAGCCGACGCCATTTTCTTCAGTTTTTCTTGCCCCAGATGACAGGTGCCCCCAAATAAGTAGGCAATTCAAATTGCTAATAAAACATACATAAGAACAGCAAACAACAACTTTCAGTTACCAGCAAATACTCCCCATAGGTAGTAAAGGGTAGAAGGCATAGGTACGTACCAGCAAGTAAGAGGGGAAGGAGGGAGGGTAACCTGGACTACAGCAGTGTTTACACTCGAACATCTACATTTATGTTAGGTACAAAACTGTACTATGTTCATCGTGTTACACTGCTGCAGTCATTACACTTGGGTGGAATCCTGTTAGAGAGATATGTATTTGAATATATGTGAAGTGCTAGTTTAAAAGCAAAGTAGTATGTAATGCATTTTATTCTATTAATGATATAGCAAAAAGAATGAATTCATATGTAATTGCAAGAAGTTTTTGAAACTGCAGTGTGCCTTGTTGCAAGTTGGCCTCTAACCCTGGCAGCTGCTAGCTCAGCAAGTTCTAATGTTTATGCTTCTCACAAGTGATTATCTGCTGGGTCAGGAAATTAAATATGCGAAATAATGAAAGTCTTCTGCTCTTTCCTGCTGGGACAATTGGTCTTGTGTATGTGTTACTAGATAACACGCAGCTGTTGGGAAAGTGTTACAGGGGAACAAAGAAGTGTATTAGAAGAATGAATCTGCTATTGTATTTGAACTAGCCTGGAAACTTGAAGAAGTAACTTTACAGAAAGACATTATGTCTGACCAGGTGGTGAGCAAGGCCGTATTGTTACCAGAGGAAAACTTTTTAAATATACAGCATCAGCATTATTTTATGAATAGAATACTGTAAGCTAAAGTGATGTAGATGCCCTGTGACTGACCATGTCAGTAAGGTGGGCACAACTTGAATGTAAGTAACTATAAAAATTGTGCACTTCCTGCTTCATGTCAGACAAAATTCTGTACTTGTACGTTTTTTGCCTCCTGGTGTACACTAGTAAACCTTTGAACCTGAACCTCCTGTGTATTGATCTTTTTATTTTATTTAACAAATCCCAAAGCTGAGGTAGGGTGGCTGGTTCTATAAGGCATTAGGGGTGGCTATAAGGCCCTGCAGTACAGCAGTGGCGAAGCCAGCTCTGGATTTGGAGTATAAAGGCAAATGGTAATGCTTGGTGAAGGTATGCACAGAACTCCATGTTGCTGCTTCCAAAATTTCCTTGGTAGGTACTCCTTTGAGGTAGGCAGTTGAAGTGGCTGTTGCCCTGGTAGGTACTCCTCTGAAGTAGGCAGTTGAAGTGGCTGTTGCCCTGGTGGAGTGAGATCTAATGCTGATAGGTACAGGTTTCCCATGGTGGGTATAGCAGAAACGTATACACAGTGTCCTATCCATTTTGAAATAGTCTGCTTTGAAATGGCTTTTCCCTGTGCTCCTGCAGCGTATGCTACCAATAATTGCTCAGATTTTCTGAAAGCTTTGGTTTTGTCCAAGTAGAAGCGTAACTGTCTGTGAATGTCCAAAGAATGTAGTAGTCTCTCCCCTTTGTTCTGTGGTTTTGGATAAAAAGTTGGCAAGTGAATAGTTTGGTTTAGAGCCACACTTGATACCACCTTTGGCATAAATGTAGGGTTTGTTCTTAAAGACACCCTGTCCTGGTGGAAGATGAGGAAGGGTTCCACTGCCATTAGTGCCTGTAATTCTGAAACTCTTCGTGCTGATGTTATTGCCAGTAGCAGAGCAGTTTTCCAAGAGATTTATTTTAATTCTGCTGTGTTAGCTGGCTCAAAAGGAGGTAAAGTTAATTTTTCCAAAACAAAGTTGAGGTCCCAAGTTGGTGTAGGTGCTCTACGGGGCGGTCTTATGTTTTTAGCCCCTCTGAGGTACTGTTTGAGCAAAGGATTAGAAAATATTGGTGGATCCGTGTTGTAATGAGCAGAAATAGCTGAGGCGTGGATCTTGATGGATGAAAAGGAGAGGCCCTTGTCCAGCATCTCAGTTAAGTATTGAAGTATCTGAGGAATGTTTGGGACAAGAGGGTCAAGGCCGTGCGCCTGGTTCCAGGCACAGAATCTCTTCCATTTATCCGAGTATGCTTTCCTGATGCTAGGCCTTCTGGCCTCCAGAATGACATCCATAACAGCTTTGGAGAGAGGCATTGCTTGCTTGACTAAGGAATTTTCCATGCAGCTAGATTTAAGGTCTTTAGCTGGCTGTGAAGTATCTGATTGTTGTGCTGTGTCAGCAACTGTGGGATTTGAGGCAAAATCCAGGGTGGTTCTTGTGCTAAGTTCTTTAAGATTGGGTACCAGTGCTGGAGTGGCCAGTCTGGTGCAATCAGGATCATCTTTGGCTCTTCCTGCCTGGCTTTTATGAGTACCTTTGGAAGGAGAGGTAAAGGAGGGAAAAGCGTAGACTTGTAGTTTTTTCCAGCTGAATGAGAGGGCATCCACTTTCCATGCTTGTGGATGGTAGCTCCTTGTGCAGAATTTCTGTAATTGGCAGTTCATTGGGGGAAGCAAACAGATCTATGTCCGGGCTCCACCATTTTTGTGTTATCATTCTGAATATTTGTCAGTTCAATTCCCATTCGTGGGGTTCCATGATGTTTCTGCTTAGGTCGCCTGCCAGTGTGTTTTTCTCTCCTAGCAGGAATTGTGCTTGCAGATGAACTTGGTAGTTTAGAGCGGTGTTCCACAAGGTCATGGCTTGTCTGCAGAGGGGGTAGGAGTGTGTGCCCCCTTGATTGTTTATGTACCACATAACTGTGGTGTTGTCTGTCTTTAGTAGTAATCGTCCTGGATGCAGCAGGTCCTTGAAAGCTGTAATAGCATTTTGTACAACTATCATCTCATTTTGATTGATGTGGAGATGTCTTTGCTCTGTGGGCCACTCGCCCTGGATACATTTTCCTGCCATGTGTGCTCCCCAGGCATAATCCGATGCATCTGTTGTCAGTGTTTGCCTGGCTGTGGGTTGAGTGAAAGGCTGTCCCTTGTTGAGGTGACAAGCGTGTGCCCACCATCGAAACTCCTGTTGTAGGCAAGGAATTAGTGGTATAACTTTCCAAACTTTGACAGTGTTGAGACCATACACTCTTTAGGTACCATTGTAGTTTCCTCATATGCAGTCTGGCATATGGAATTAGTAGTATGCAAGATGCCATGTAGCCCAAGGCCTGCAGAATTTTTCTTGCAGGGAGTTGGGTCTTTGTTGCCATTAAATGAAAATATTGAGTCAGTTGTCCTTGCTTGTCTGGCGTGAGATAAGCCATCTGGGCCGTTGTGTTCAAGCTGGCACCCAGGAATATTATCTGTTGTGAGGGCACTAGTTTTGTTTTCATTTACTGTGTACCCCAGGCAACTTAAAAACTTTTTTACGTACGCCAGATGCTTTAGTAGAATGTCCTTGCTCTCTGCTTGAATCAGGCAGTCGTCCAGGTATGGATAAATTTGAATTCCTTTTTGCCTGCAAAATGCAATTACTGGTGCCATGCACTTTGTGAAGACCCTGGGCGCAGTAGATAAGCCAAAGGGCAGTGCAGAGAATTGATAGTGCATTGAACCAGCTAGAAATCTGAGGTATCTTCTGCAGTTTTGTCTGATAGACATGCAGGTATGCCTCTTTGAGGTCCAAAGTCACGAGCCAAGCTTTCTTGCCCAGCATGGGAAGAAGCTGCTGTAGTGTCAACATCTTGAATTTCGGAACATCCAGGTAAGTGTTTAGTGAAGAAAGGTCCAAAATGGGTCTCCAGGCTTTGTCCTTTCTGGGAACCAGAAAGAGTCGAGTAAAATCCTTGTCCTTGTTCCTGTGGTGGTACCTTTTGAATAGCTCTCATGTCCATGAGTGCTGTAATTTGTTTTTGAGCCTCTGCCCATTGATTTGGCGGCAGATTTGGCATTCCTTTTAACCTTGGCAGAGTGTGAAAGTGGAACCTGTAACCTTGAGATACAATGTTGAGAACCCATTTGTCTTTGGTGATGCAATGCCAGTTGTGATAGAAAAGTGCCAGTTTTCCTCCTAAGAGGGCTGCCAAGAGAGAGCCGTTTGGCAGCTGCAGTGGAAAGTCATTGAGGCTGCTTTTTATAAGGTTGAGGCCTGTCTTCCCCTTCTTTCTGGCCTGGTGTACCCCATTGTCGAGGCCTGTAAGGGCCTTGTGCCTGACCTCTACCTCTTGGACGTCTGTATCTGCCCCTTTGAGGTCTATCTGTGACTGGAAAGGACCAATTCTTTCTTGGCCAATTTCTGCTAAAATGAGGAGGCTGAACCTTTAAGAAATCTTTCACCGTTTGCATAGATTTTGCCTTATCCTCCATCTTCTTTAATACCTCCTCTGCCTTAACTCCAAACAGCACAACCTGCTGCAAAGGTGCATCCAATAATTTGTCCTTAACATGATCTGGTACTGTATGTTCTTTTAACCAAGCATGCCTACTAATGACAGAGCCTGCAACTGCTGCTCTACAGGAGGCCTCTAAGGAATCAAACCCACATTGCAAAGTATGTTTTCCCACTTGTTCAGCTGCATGCAATAAATCCTGCATTTCTTTAAAATTAGGAGGATCTGAATCTGGAAGCATCTTTTGTTTCAACTGAGACATCAAAAATTGCTGATATTTTAGCTTGTGAAACTGGCAATTCAAGGCTCTCATTGCTAAAGTTGCAGACGTATATACCTTATTTCCCCCATCTGTCTAATACTCTGGAATCTCTGTCAGAGGGAACTGGGTATTTTGCTGAGGAGGCCTTAATCCCTTTGGGTCCCTGAGAAATAGTTTCAGGGTCAGCAACAGGGCTTTTGTACAGAAATTTGTGAGAGTCAGGAGCTCTGTAATATCTATCAGGTTTAATTGGGGCTGGGGGGTAAGGAGTCAGGGTTTAAACAGGATTCAGTGTACACATCATCCACAATATCTAAAACTGGCGGGATAGCAAGGGGTCTGTGTTGAGGCGATAAAAGGAAGTCTCTGAGCCTTTTCTTGGATTCTGAGTAATCCTGGCCTTCCCAATGGAAATGTTCCCTCATGGTATGTAAGGTCTCCCCAAAGGAGTAATCCTCAGGCGGGGAGGCTGATGGAATTGATTCCTCAGCATCAGAATCCTCATAAGGGGGTAAAGAATATCCTAGGTCCGAGGAAGAGTCTGAGGAAATGGACACCTGGTCGGAAGATTCATAGTCTGCATCCTGTCTGGGCCTTTTATCAGGAGGGGGATGGGACCCCCTGATCAGGGTGATTAGGTCCTCGGCCATTTTTAGCATTTGTTTCTTAGGCATGGAAGCCTGTCCTGGAGAGAGTTGTGTCCGTTTCTTTGCTTTTAAGGGGGGGCTTAGACTTAGCAGAGGGTTTAATGGTTAACTGGGTAGGTCTGAAAACACCCTCTGTAGCTGTGGATTGCTCAGCTACTTCGGTTCCCTCTGTACGGTTAGGATCGGAAAGCTGAAAATCTAGTGCGTCCGAAGGCCCAGCCAGCTCCACGTAGGAGTCAGAGGCGGTCTGTGGTTCTGTGGAAGCGGTCGTCAGGGGCGGCGTAGGCGCCTCACTGAAAGCCGGAGAACCGGCGACCGGCCTAGAAGAGGCCTCGTTAGTTTTGGGCCTCGGATGCCTGTCCTTGCGCTTTTTATGCATTGCGGTCGTCGGAAGTTCCGACGGCATGGTGTAATTGAATTTTCTGCCAAAATAATGTCGGGCAAAATCAAACAGACGTTTAATAGTGCGCTTGTTAAACCTAG